>NW_026623318.1:725163-728140 GCF_030028575.1 Malurus melanocephalus
GCAAGACCATAATCCAGGTTTCTCCATGGGCATTCCCATTGTTTYCAGTGGGAAAASSCCAAAATTCCATCCAAGAGGCACAGGAATKATTGGGAAACAAAAGGAAAAGCAGGATTCCTTAACACAGGGCATGCAAGAAATGGGGCTGAAATTGGGATATTTCCTGATTATTTTCCTTCTTTCAGCTTCTCCCTAATTTTGGGAAGACCTGGATTTCCAAGGACATTTTTTCCAGTGAAAATCCTTTGCCCTTGAAACGTTCCCGCCTTCCCGGAGATCTGAGGCTCRTGATCATTTGCATTCTCCGTATTTATGGAATTAAGGGGTGGAAAACAAAGGGATGAGCTGTCAAAGGGAACGGAACCAACTGGGAATAAAGGAAAGGGATAAAAGCTGGGGAAAGCCTTTCACAGTTTCCAAAAATGGACTTGGAAAAGGAATCAAAAGCAGAAAMACTTCCCAAGGACCTTGAGCTGCTCCGTTCCTGCTCCACAAAAACCTGCTGGAATTTTAAACAGCTCAGGATTGTCCTGGAGTGGCTCCTCCAGGAATATCCAGCATTTATTTCCTTCAGAAACTGGAATTCCTGMTGGAATTGCAGGCTCGGGTTCACTTTCCTGTGGATTTGGGGCTCGGAATGTTCTGGGTTCCCTGACTGTGGAACTGGATGAGCTCTAAGGTCYCTTCCCAAAAGAAATTTGGGATTTCGGTGTTCTCCAGGGTTTAATAAAGCAGAAATTTGAATCCCAACCTTTCCCACATCACAACAGAATTCCTAAATTTCTTCCCTGAGAGCTGGGAATGGCTGAGCTCTCCTGGAATCTTCCAGCAGGGTGGCAAAATCATCCTTCCATATCCCAGCTCTTTCCCAGGAGCTTGGAGCCACAGTGACCACCCTCCCTCCCTCTGGAATGAAAATGGATCCACACAATCGGAGAAACACAATTCCCAGCTTTCCACCCTTGGAAAACCAGGAATTCTCTGTTAAAAATCAAACAGCTGATTGGAATTCCCTGCCCAGGGAATGGGATGACCTCAAAGGTCCTTCCCAACCTGAACCATTCCATGAAATAACCTGGGCAAGCAGCAGAGAATTCCCAAGGGGAATGCTGCCACAGCACCCCCMTCCCTGTCTCCAGAGCTCATCCCTCCAGCCCTGCTGTTCCCTCCGGAGCTCCGGCTCATCCGGAAGAGGCTCCGTGTCACTTCTTATTTCCACGGATCCCCTCCAAAAGCTCCGGCAAATCCAAGCGGAGCAGCTGGAACTCCGGGAGATGAAAGGGTGGAGTTTGGGATCCAAAGGAGCCTTTAATCCCTTTTTTATGGAGAGGGATAAAAAAGGGGGAAATTATGTAAAATCCCTGTGTCCATCGCCATGGAGATGGGAATGTCAGGGGAGATTAAGGAGCAGTGGAAGAATCCAATCCCGGCAACTTTCTGCTGGATTTTGTTGGGAGTTAACCCTCCCGTGGAAAAACCCCAGCAGGAACCAGGGGGCTCATACCAAAAAAAAAAAAAAAAAAAAAAAAAAAAAAAAAAAAAAGAAAAAAGAAGGAAAATGATTGGAATGGGTTTTTTTTCCGATAACTGAGGATCGAGATGGGATATCCTGACACCGACAACACCCCCAGCCCCACTCCAGATCCTTTGGGACCCCCCAAAATCCTCAGCCCTATTCCAAACCTGCATCCCAAATCCCAGATCCACCTCAACTCTGTGTCATYGTCCCTCCCTTCCCAGCCCATTCCAGACCATCTGCATCCTATATCCCAAACAACTCAGGACCCATGTGGGATGTTCTGACTCTCTCCCAGTACTCCCAGACCCCCTGCCTTCCATATCCCAAATAACACAGGGATATAACCAGGTGTGACACACCTGGGATGCTCTGATACCCTCAGCTCTATTCCAGACCCTCTGGGACCCCCCAAATCCTCAAATCCTCTGCTTCCCATCATATCCCAAATAACTGAGGATCCACATGGGATGTCCTGACTCATCCCCAGCCCACCCCAGACCTTCATCCCCTCCGTATCCCCAAGAACTGCAGGCTCACCTGGCACCCTCTGATGTCCCAGCCCCATTCCAGATCCTCTGCAACCCCCACAATCCTTAACTCCTGTCCCACCGTATTCCCAAACAACTGAAGCTCCATGTGGGACCCCCGGGCCCCTCCTCCCCCCCATTCCAGGCCCACTTCAGCCCCTCCAGGCCCCTGCACACCCCCAGCCCCACTCCAGGCCCCCTCTCGCCACTCCCACCGCCCTCCCCGCGCCCGGCCCAGCCCGACCTGCAGCGTGCGCTGCCTCAGGGCCTTCAGCCTCTCCCGTCGCTTCAGCGCCTCCTCCTCCAGCCTCCCCAGAACCAGTCCCGCGGCCTCATCTGGAGGTTCCATGCCGACGCCGGGCGCCGCCATCTTGTACACAGCGTCCCCGCCTGCCGTACAGTGCGCCCCGCGCATGCGCGGCAGGCCAGGCGCACCGAGCGCCGAGCGCATCGATGAGCTACAGCTGCGCGCAATCGATTGGGCGGCGCTGCGGGGGGGACACGTGAAAAATAATAAATTAAATATTTTTAAATGTAAAAAAAAAAAWTAGCCTGAAAGGGAAAATAAGCCCGAATTATCGCGTTTGGTTTGTTCAGGGTACCCCCTGAGGATAGCAGGGCTCAGCTGCGCTAATTAGCGTTAATTATTCGGGGGGGCGCTTTGCCTCCCTCACCCTCTATTATGTGCCTCTCCTGAACATGGGAATATGGGAACATGGGAATAGCGAGGAAAAGAAGACGGGGAAGGGCTGCGGCCACCGCCTCCCCGAGCAGGTGGAGGGGAGTCCCCGCCCCCCCACACCTGGGGGAGGTCCCAGCGCTGGGATTGGGGGGGCTCGGGGGGGGGCGGAGCCGCCGCTCGTTCCCAGCCGGGCCGGCCCCGGGCATGGCTTCCCGGGAGCGGCTCTGCGAGCTCTGGATGCTCTACTTC
>NW_026623318.1:728443-730286 GCF_030028575.1 Malurus melanocephalus
CTCCAGGGTGTCCCCAAGCCCCCCTCGCCCCCTGTCGCGCTCCGTGACCCCCTCTCGGGGACACCGCATCCCGCTGGGACCCTCCGCCCATCCCGCTCCCCCTTCCCCAGCGCCCCCGGCGGGAACGGGGGGTGCCCCCGCCCCTCTCACATCCGCACGGGGGGTTGGGGGATCCCTTAAATCCCCCCGGAAGGGTTTTGGGGGATCCGCGTGTCCCCCCCGCTCCCGGCGCCACCGCCCGGCGACAGGTGCGCGGTGACATTGGAACGGYGACAGGGTGGGGACAAGGGGTCCTGACGGGGGGGGTGTTCCGGTTTTGGGGATACTCCGGCACTCTCTGACAGGTCCTGGGGGATGTCCCCAGGGGGGACCCTGCGTGGRGACCCCCCACGCCACCCCAAAAGTCCCTCGTGCTTCGTTTTGTCCGTAATGATCCCAGTGGGGGGGCGGATCCTGGAGGGGAGATGGCACCCGAGTGTCCCCCCCCGCCTCGTGCCACCCCAGCGCCGTCCCCGTGGGTTGGGATGACCTGATGGATTTGGGGGTGAAATTGCTGCCCCAAAATCCCTCTGTGTCCCAGGGAGGTGGCCGGGGATGCTGGGACGGTTGGGGACATTCCTGCGGTCTGTCACCTCAGCCAGCCCTGTGATGTCGCCTCTCTCTGCATCCCAAAACAAGGTCACCCCACTTTGGGGAGACACAGCCAGAGGACTTGGACAGGGGCAAGGGGACATCTGGGGGGTGGCATGGGGACAGGTGCACTCCAGTGGGTGTATCTGTGGCTGTGTGGGACAGGTGCCACTCCATTGGTGTGTCTGTGGTCATATGGGGACAGRTGCCMCWWTSTYKGGGYGTCYRTGGTCMYATGGGGACAGGTGCCACTATCTTGGGGTGTCTGTGGTCATATGGGGACAGGTGCCACACCACTGAGGTGTCTGTGGTCATGTGGGGACAGGTGCCACAGCCTCGGGGTGTCCATGGTTGTACGGGACAGGTGCCACGCCCCTGTGGTGACCATGGCCATGTGGGGACGGGTGCCACACCATCGAGGTGTCCGTTGTGTGCGATGACAGGTGCCACATTGTCAAGGTGTCCATAGTGATATGGGGACAGGTGTCATCCATCAGCTGTGTGTGGTGGCACGGGACACGTGCCACRCTCTCAAGTGTCTGTGGTCCCGTGGGGACTCGTGCAGTGCCACCAGGGTCTGATGGCCCTGCAGGGTCCTGTCGTGCTGTCAGGGCGCTCACACRGGGACAGGTGTCAGCCACGGTTGTGGTGGGGACAGGTGCCACCTGTCAGGGTGTCCTGCTCGCCGTGCCACTCCACTGWGGTGGCATGCCACCCCTGAGGCACCAGGGACACTGCCAGACCCCACTGTCACCTCCCTAACCAGGTCACCTTTGTCACAGCGATGTCCCCAAGGCCCYGGTGAGGACAAGGCTGGGGGGACATGGCCCAGGTGATGGCAGCGTCCCCTCGATGGCAATGTTCCCTCATTGGCAGCGTCCCCGTCGCTGTCCCCCYCAGTTGGTGGCCCGGCAATGGCTGCGTTATCTCCRGTGGCTTCCAACCAGGCCAGAGCTCTGTCACCGGCGCCTGGCAGGGGACACGGCTGTCCCCAGGGGTGGCCGTGCTGTCCCACCCCTCCAAAGGGGCGCCAGAAGCCTGACCCCTCCGCCAGCACTCCGGGCTCTGTCACTGTCACCCCGTGGCGCTCGGTGCAGGGAGGTGGCTTTGTCCCTGTCACTTTTTGGGGGGCTCCGGAGCTCCCGGTGGAGGGGCGGCGTTCTCGGCCCGGCTCTCCCGGCTGGGCTCTCCCGGTTCTATTCTCCCGGCCCGG
>NW_026623318.1:730568-762555 GCF_030028575.1 Malurus melanocephalus
CCCGGCTCGGCTCTCCCGGCTCGGCGTTCCCGGCGCTCCCAGGCGGCTCCGCGCCGGCCGAGCCCAGAAGCCGCCGAACAGGCTCTGCCAGCCGGGAACCGGCTGCGACAGCCCCGCGGGGTGGCACCGGCACCGGCAGGGSACGGCGGCTCCGGGGGAAGCCCCGGGAATTTCGGGACGGCGGCTCTGGGTGGGCGCCCCGGGAATTTGGGGATGCAGCTCCAGGTGGGCGCACAGAGAATTTTGGGACACTGGCTCCGGGTGGGCGACCCGGGAATTTCGGGACGGCAGCTCCAGGTGGGTGCCCCCGGAATTTCGGGACGGCAGCTCCGAGTGGGTGTCCCGGGAATTTCGGGATTCTAAGAACGGGCACACTCAACGATCCGCAGCGCCCGCGGCAGGGTCAGGGCAGGATTTGGGGTCGGATTTCCAGGGAATACCGGGATAAAACAACCCAGCTCCTCGTGCTGCCACCACCGCGAGCTTGGGGACATCCCGAAGCTGTCGGGTGGGCGCAAGGACGCAGGGCACGGGCGGCACCCTGGTGCCCCAAGCAGAGCCGCTGTCCCCAAACGGGGCGRTGTCCCCAGGCTGGGCCGGTGTCCCTAAGCGGTGCCGGTGTCCCCAAACGGGRCTGGTGTCCCCGAGCGGAGCCGGCAGCGGGGGCAGGAAGCGCCGTTGGGGCCGCGGGTGACTCGGCATTTCCTGACGCTCTGGGGCTTTTTTGGTGGCTTTGCACGAGCGGCAGCGGTGACAAAAAGGGGGGGCGCCCAAACCCCCTCCCCGCCCCCCCCGTTCCGGCCCCGCTGCGCCGGCGCCGTTCCCACAGCTGCGGGGTCATGGATGGCCCCGGCCGCCCCCGGGGACAGGTACCGGGCTTTGGGGACATGGGGACCCCCCCAGCTCGTCCCGAGGGATGCGGGAGCTTGGGGGGGAGTGGAACATCGCGGGCAGGAGGATTTTGGGGTCCCCCCCSGCTGTGGCAATGCCTAGGGGAGCCATCGGAGCCTCGGGATCCCGGAAAAGGGGGGCTGGTCCCCGTGGGAATGGGGCTGGCTCCGAGGGGGCACGGTCCCTGCCCGGGGGGGACACCCCGGGGTGCTGCGCTGGRGGCTCGGGGGTGGCGGTGACTCGGGGTGCTCAGGGACCTGGGTGACCCTCAGCGGCTCCATTGGGGTGCAGGGGTCCCCATGGTGGTGCAGTGGGGTGCACGGGGATGTCGGTGACCCCACAGTGATGTACTGGAGCTCCCAGGGCTGTGAGGGACCCCAGGAGGCAGCGCCGGGTGCTCAGGGACGTGGGTGACCCTAAAGGGGCCCTCTTGGGGTGCTCGGGGCCTTGGGTGACTCCACGGTGCAGCATCGGGTGCTGAGGGATGTGGGGCACCCCAAAGGGGCCGTTTTGGGGTGCTCAGGACTCTGAGTGACCCCAAGGTGCCACATGCAGTGCCCAGGGCTGTGGGTGCTCCCGGGGCGCTGGGTGGGGATGCCTGGTGTGGGTGTGTCACTGCCATCACCGCTGTCACCACTGTCCCTGCTGCCACCGCTGCCACCATTGCACAACCACAGCTGGGCCGGGCAGGGCCCACTTGGCCCTGATTGGCTGCAGGGACAGGTGTTCTGTGAGCTGATTGGTCAGTGAGTTCCGCAGGTTGTGCTGTGCTGGGCTCTGATTGGCTCAGCACCTCCACAGGTGTTGGGGCTCTGGCTGCTGATTGGTCAGCGAGTCCACAGGTAGTTCTGTGCTGGGTTCTCATTGGTCAGTGGTTCTACAGGTAGTGCGGTTCTGGGCTGTGATTGGTCAGTGGCTACCAGAGGTGTCTCTCACATGCCTGAGTGGGCAGGGCTGGTTTCTCTGGCTGTGATTGGCTGAATCCTGAGGGCAGGGCCCATGGAKGACTGTGATTGGCCAATCCCTGCGGGCGGGGGCCACAGAAGACTGTGATTGGCTGCTGGCCCCAGCCCCACCCTCCCTTGCAGAAGGACCTGTCCTACCTGCAGCAGTGGCTCGAGGCCTTCGTCACCAGCTTCGAGAGGGTCATCGCCCTGCCCTCACTGGAGCCCCGCAGGTGGGACCCTAAAACCTCGGGATGACCCTCCTAGGTGACCCCAAACACCCCTGAGTGACCCCAAACACCCCTGAGTGACCCCCCAGATAACTCCCCTTGAGTGATTCACAGGAGCCCTGAGACACCTCAGTGATCCCCTTGGGTGACCCTCAACACCCCCAGGTGACAGTAGCACCCCTCGGTGGCCCCTCTGAGTGGGCCCCAACGTGCCCTGATTGACCCCCATGGGTGACCCTCAACACCCCTGGGTGACCCCCAACACCTCTGGGTGACCCCAAACCCCCTGAGTGACCCCCAGCACCCCTTGGTGACCCCCGCGGGGCCCCAAACCTGTGGGTTGCTGAACGTGGGGGTTGTGGCACCTCATCCGCTCTCCGTGGTCGGAACCATCCGGTGACGCGGGAGGGGGAGGGGCTGGGGGGGCCAGGGGACGTGGGGACGTGGGGGGGTCACATCCTGCCCCCTGATCCCGCCCAGGCCGGAGGATCCGGGCTCGGAGATCCCGGCGCTGCCACGGGAGGTGCTGCAGGTGCTGAGCCAGAGGCTGGGCCAGAGCGTGGCCCTGGGGACACGGGACGGGGACAGGGGGACAGGGCTGGGCCAGGCCCTGCTGCTCCTCAAGTTCTTCATCATCATCTGCAGGTGAGTGACCCCAAATCCCTCCGTTCCCCCTCATCCAGCTGCTCCTGGTCCCAGTATTCCCAGCATGGAGCAGCCCCAGTGTTGGGTGTTCTGTGTCCCCGCTTTGGTGATGGAACCAAAGTGGCTCAGTCCCAAACCACCAGGTGCCTTCTGGGATGTGCATCCCTTCAAAAATCCCATAGAATTCCTCCCTGAGGGACACCACACCTCCATGTAATCCAGGATGTCCCAAATCACTGCATCCCCTCTACCCCGAAGCTCATCAGCCCCCAAAACGCATCACATCACCTCAAAATACAGACTTTACTGCTCAAAACACAGGTTTTACCTCCAAAACGGAGCATTTACCCCCACCAATCACAGCATTCCCTCTAAAGTGCATCCCATCTTTAAAAATAATAAATAATAGTAATAGKAGTAATAAGAATATTAATGCAAKATAATAAAAACAGTGAAAATACAAYCATAAAAAACCCACTATTACCCCCTCAAAATTCTGTCATTCCCTTGAGAGTGTGGTCTTCCTCTGAAAGTGCATCACATTTCYAAAATCAATAATTGGAGAATAATCATTATCAATAACAATAAATATAATAATTTAGTATAAGGAAAATGTCATATTAGAAAACCATTATTCCCCCCAATATTCCATCRTTTCCCCCCAACTGTATCCTCTCCCCAAAATGCATCACATCCCAAAAAATGATAATAATAAAGATTATTTTTWTTATTAAAAGTAAAAAAGAGTGATTCAATGTAATATAATAAAAATAATTTAAAACATAACAGTGATTTTTTAAGAGCGTTGCTCTTGCCTCCTCAAATTTCTTGCCACCCCTCCGTGATGGATGAACTCCCAATGTTTTATTTCCCAGGAACCTGGAGAACATCCAGCCCGACAGGACCCCCGGCTGCCTCCCGCAGGTGCTGAGGCTGCTGCGGCTCTGCGGGAGCCAGGTGGGAATGGGAACAGGAATGGGAACGGGAGTGGAAACAGGAACAGGAATGGGAATGGGCACAGGAATGAGAATGGGAATTGGAACAGGACTGGGAACAGAAACGGGAATGGGAACAGGAATGGGAAGGGGAACGGGAACGGGAATAGGAATGGGAAGGGAAACAGGAATGGGAGGGAGAATGGGAACAGGGATGGGAACAGTAACGGAAACAGGAACAAAACGAGAATGGGAACGGGAATGGGAACAGGGATGGGAACAGTAACGGAAACAGGAACAAAGCAAGAATGGGAACGGGAATGGGAACAGGAATGGGAATGGGAACAGGAATGGGAACAGTAACGGAAACAGGAACAAAACGGGAACGGGAACAGGAATGGGAACGGGAATGGGAACAGGAATGGGAACAGTAACGGAAACAGGAACAAAACGAGAATGGGAACAGGAATGGGCATGGAAAGGGGACTGGGAATGGGAACAGGAATGTGAAGGAGAACAGGGAACGGTAATGGGAACAGGGTCTGATTGACTGGGGGGGAGCTCTGTGCTGATTGGTCAGTGAGTCCATAGGTTGTGTGAATCTGGGCTCTGATTGGTTGAGATTTCTACAGATTGTGCTGCCCTGGGGTTTGATTGGTCAGTGAGTCCATAGGCAGTATGACTGGGTTCTGATTGGCCAGCATCTCTCTTGGTTGTGTGACTCTGGATGCTGAATGGTCAGGGAATCCATGGGTTGGGATGCTCTGGGACCTGATTGGTCCATGAGTCCATGGGTTATGTGGCTCTTGATGTTGATTGGTTGAGAGCTCTACAGGTTGTGCTGCTCTGGGCTTTGATTGGTCAGCAGCTCTATAGGTTGTATGATTCTGGATGCTGATTGGTTACRGAGCTGTACAGGTTGTGCTGATTGGTTTAGCATCTCCATAGATTGTGCTGCTCTGYGATCTGATTGGTCAGGAGCTCTGTAAGTTGTACTTCTCTGGCTGCTGATTGGTTGATTGTCTAATGATCCCATCCTCCCCCATAAAGTGTAAAATTCCCAAAAAAAATACAWCTCAATTTTTTGGGACCTTGTTGGGAGATCAAAGCTGGCTTTTCCCGGCAGCTGCGGGAATCACAGCTGGAAAACAGGACACAGCTGGAGAGACGAGAGAACGGGGCACATCTGGAGAAGGCAACACAGCTGGAAAATGGGACACAAGTGGAGAGACAGGAGAATGGGACACAGCTGGAAAAGGGGACACAGCTGGAAAAGGGGACGCAGCTGGAGAGACGGGAGAATGGGACACAGCTGGAAAAGRGGACGCAGCTGGAGAATCGGACACAGCTGGAGAACGGGATGCTCCACGCCCTGCACCTCTGCGAGTGCTTCCTTGACCCCTACCAGACCTGGCGWCGGCAGCTGAGCGGGTGAGGAACCCCCCCAAGTCCCGAAATCCCTCCCCCATCCCAGATTCCCCCCACCTCATCCCTCTGTTCCCAGGGAATCYGTCAGTGCCAAGGAGAAGAGCAAATACAAGTTCGCCCCCGCCCCGCTGCCCCCTGAGTTCGGTGCCTTTTTCCAAGGTAAAAGGGGGATCTGGGAAGGGGGAAGGTGCAGGGGTAGGGGAGGGTGCTGGGACAGGGGTGGGATCAGGGAATATTTATAGGATTCAGGTAGGGATGTCGTATGCAGGGAAAGGTGTATGATCCGAGGGCAAATAAAGCATCCTATATCAGCTCCAGGTTATCCTATACCTGTCCCACAAATACAGGAATCCTGTATCTGCTCCAAGTTATCCTATACCTATCCCACAAATATAGGAATCTTGTATCTGCTCCAAGTTATCCTATACCTGTCCCACAAATATAGGAATCCTGTATCTGCTCCAGGTTATCTTGAACCCATCCCTGAAAATATAAGATCCTACACCTGCTCCAGGTTATCCTGTATCTCCCTGAAAATATAGGATCCTATACCTGTTCCAGATTATCTTCCACCCGCCCCACAAATTTAGGATCATGCACCTCTTCCCTGTGTCCATATGGGAACTCCAGGATCCTAGGAATAGGTGGAGGATCTCAAAGCAGGAATTAAGCCAGCACCACCTGGTGAACACACAAAAATCAGTACAAAGGGGAATTCTTTCTGGGGAAGCCCCATAAACCCCTTTCGGAAGCAGCACAGTTGCAAAAATCCCCTAAAACTTCCTCCCCRTAAATCCCCAACTGACCCCAGGGCTGGAACAAATCCCTACTTTTTGGAGCAAAGATACTTAGCCTGGCACAACCAGAGCTGGAAAATTTGGAGCATCCTCATCCTCTCCATCATCAGAAAAGTCCAGCATCCACATGCCAGAAAAGCGACTTTTTTCCTGTTTTTTGGGTTTTTTTTTTTCTGGAAAAGGACCTTTTTCCTTTTTTTTTTTTTTTTTTCCTGTTTGCTCCTTCAATGAAATCTTTCCCTCGTCATCCTCACAGAGAGTTTCCAAGCTGGGAAGCAGCTCCCGGAAGCAATCCAGCTCCGGATTATCCATCTCTTTGGAGCTGTCCTCTCGGGATCCAAGGTATTATTGGGAAGCAGACAGGGAACRGTTGAATTGAACGTGCCAGGGGTAAACCCCAAAGTTTTATTTACTCCAAGAGAGATAAAGGCCCTGARTTTAAACCACTGAATTTTCCAAAGCTTTTAAAAATAATTTTTAAAATTCCAGCCTTAAATTAGGTGGAATCGGGTCAGAAAGGTTAAATTAAGTAATTAAATGAAAGAATTAAATTAAATAATAAATTAAAATGAAACAAAGAACAAAAAACCCCGAAATCATTAAATAAATAGTCAAATTTAAATAATGATATAAGCTAAAACAAATGAAATAGTGAAGACAAAATAAATAGCTACATAAAATAGTTAAATTATTGAAATAAATTTTTATTAATTAAATTTAATTCTTGAATTACTTCAGTATTTCACCTTTATTTAATTAAATTTTATTAAATAATTAAATTATTAGTAATTGAATTAAAGAACTAAATAAAACTGAATAAAACAAAATAATAAAATATATCATTAAATTAAGTAATTGCATTAAGGAGTTAAATAATAAGGTAAAACAAAATAATTTAAAATAAGATAATTAARTGACAGAATTAAATGTAATTAAATTAAATTATGGGAAGCTTTTAAGCTGAAGCTGCTGGATCACCCCCAGTTCTGGTGGGCTGGAAGATGGAAAATCCTTGAATTAATGAATTAGAGCCAAAATCAGTTTAAATTTCCACAGCGATTAAAAACCAATTTAATCAATAACTCCAAAATTGGCTTTAAATTAATTCACACCCCCCAGGTAAAACCTGCAGCGCTGAAGCTCTTGGGTTCAATAAGTAACAGGATCAATAGAGGGCTCATATCGTGATGGGGGCTAGAATTATAATCATTCCCAAATCCCGCAGGCCAACGCGCTCCAGGCCATCACCCCGGCRGCACTGGAGGTGCTCCTGGGCCTCCTCCAGCGGGGTGGCAGCGGGGCCCCCCCATCCCCCGCGCTGCTGGAGGTGACCCTGCGCTCCGTGGTGGCCGCCGTCCACGTCCTGCACAGCTCCAGCCCCGGCGCCGGCCCCGTGTCCCTGCGGAGCCTCCTGGACGGATACTTCAGGGTGCTCAACTCCGACCTCCCCGCGGCATCCCTGGCACCCGAGGCGGCCGGCGGCCTCATCACCCTGCGCGTGCTCATGTTGGGTAGGTCGGGAACGGGGATATGGTTCAGGAATGCGGGAATGGGATGGGGCTGAGCCGGGCTCTCTGTGCGCAGACGCCATCCCGGCCATGCTGAGCTGCCAGGACCGGCCGGTGCTGCAGGCCGTGTTCCTCAGCAACAACTGCTTCGAGCACATCATCCGCCTGCTCCAGAACAGCAAGGTATGGGACAGCACCTCGGTGTCCCCATCCTCCCCATCCCCATCTCCATCCTCATCCTTCCTGGTGCTAAACAATCCTGGGATAGGGTAACACCAAGTTTGGCCACCTTCATCTCCATCCTCACCATTCCTAGCTCTGAATAATCCTTGGACACCCGGGTGACACCAGGATTGGGCATCTTCATCTCCACCTTCACCCTTTTTTCCTCCCTTCCTCACCTTTTCTTTTTTAAATGGCCCTGGGACAGGGTGGCATTTCCCTGTCGGTGGCACCAGGGTTGGGCACCTTCCTCCTCACCAGTCCTGGCTCTGAACAATCCTGGGACACATCCATGGGGTGGSGACCTTCCAGACCCCCTTCCCATGCCCACCCCGTGTCCCACAGCTCTACCTCGGCAGCTCGCGGGAGGCGGGTGAAGCTCAGGATGAGGTTCCGGCGCRGAACGGGGACGGACTCCAGCAGGTACCCCATAACCCAACCATCCCCCGAGTGGGCTGTCCCCTCCATCCTGTGTCCCGGCAGCCCCCCATTTCCATGTCCTCATAGGTCACCGCCAGCAGCTCCGACGCCATCGCTGTCCATGCCCTCGGGGTACTCACAGCTATCATGAGCAACTCACCGTCGGCCAAGGTGAGCAGGGGACCCGAAACTGGAGGGATTTGGGTGTTTCCATCCGGATTGAGGTGGCTCAGCCCGTGATGGGGCTGGGCCAGGATCCCACGTGTCCCTGTGCTTCCAGGAGGTGTTCAAGGAGCGCATCGGCTATGCCCACCTCCACGAGGTGCTGAGGAGCCAGGGCCAGCCCACCCAGCGCCTGCTCCAGGAGCTCCTCAACATGGTGAGCACTCCTGCTTCTCCTGACTCCAGGAAAAGCTCTTGGTGCTGGGGGTTCCTAGTGGATCTCAACTCCCATTCCAAGCCCACCCATCCTCTCCACCCTGCTGGTTTCCCAGCAGCTTTCTCCTGAGAGGCCCTGGGGTCTTTAGCTTGGAGTTGTGCTTGGTTTTGGGAGTTCATGCTGATTTGGATGTGTAACTGCTTGTCTGGTACTGCTGGACACAGGAGGGTCTCCAAGGTGCTTCATGCACCAGGGTCTCAGAGATCCTTGATTCATGGAGATCTCCAAGATCCCTGATACATGGAGTTCTCCCAGATTCTCCATGCTTGGGGTCTCCAAAATTCTGGATGCATGGGATCTTAAAAACCATAAACACATGGGAGTCTCCAAGACCCTTGATGTCTGGGGTCTCCAAATTCTGGGCGCATGACAGTCTCCAAGATTCTGGATGCACAAGGGTCTATACAAGGTCTCTGCTGCCAGTCCAGGGTGGCCTGGGGGCAGATCCATCCCTTTCCACAGCACCAGAGCTGCACCAACCYCCCTCCTTCATCCCTGCAGGCGGTGGAGGGTGACCACAGCTCCTTCCCAGYGCGCCCCATCCGCAACGAGCAGCCCTTGCTGATCCTGCTGGCGTGGCTGCCGGCRCTGGAGTGCCGCGATCTCCAGGTGTTCCTGTCGGCGTGGCTGCGGCGGCTCTGCGAGGCCTCCCTGCCCAGCCGCCTCACCTGCGTCAAGGCGGGCATGGTGGGCTCCCTGCTAGGTGCCCTGGCCACTGAGCCAGCACTTCCTGGCGCTTGCTCCCAGAACCTGCTGGAGCTGCTGCGCTCCTTGGGCAGCCTCTCCATCCGGCCCGGGGAGCTGCGGCAGCTCCTGCGGCTGCTGCGGCGCGAGCGGGGCCGGGGCCCCCATCCCTAYGCGGCTCCGGTCATCCGGGCACTGTCCGGCATGGCCAGGGGYGAGGGGCCCCCGCGGGCACTGCAGAGCTTTGACCTGAGCCCCGGCATGGCCGGCATCATGGTGCCCACCATCCACAAGTGGCCCGGCAGCGCCTTCGCCTTCCACGCCTGGCTGTGCCTGAGCGAGGAGGAGCCCGAGCTGCCGGCGAGGCCGAAGAGGAGACAGCTCTACAGGTGATGCCCGCTGGAGGGGCTGAGGTGAGGGGTAGGAGGGGCAGCACCATCATCCCCATCCTGGTTTTCTCTGTGGTTTTCTCTGTGGTTTTCCCCACAGCTTCTTCACGGCGGGCGGGACGGGCTTTGAGGCGTTCTTCACCACAGGCGGGGTGCTGGTGGTGGCCGTGTGCACCAAGAAGGACTACATGACAGTGGCACTGCCAGAGTTTGCCTTCAACGACTCAGCTTGGGTGAGGGTCATCCCCATCCCCGTCCCTGGCYCCATCAGGGATATCACGGTGCTGTAATGTCCCTCTGTCCCCCCAGCACTGCATCGATATCGTCCACATCGCCGGCCGCCGGCCCTTCGGCCAGAATGTCGTCAGCATCTATGCGGATGGCCACCTGCGGAAAACAGCGCAGCTCCGCTTCCCGTCCCTCCACGAGGTGGGGGATCCTCCCAGTGCCCAGCCAGACCCCTCCCCGTGGCCTCACTGATCCTTTCTCTTGTTCTCCTGAGCGTGATCCCTTCTCTGTTCCAGTCTTTCACCTCCTGCTGCATTGGCTCCGCTGGCCACCGGACCACCACCACGGCCGGCACCGCTGCCGGCCATCCGCCACCATCCCATGGACCGGAGCTGGTCTTCCCCCCACACCCCATGCTCGGACGCTCCCAGTCTGTCCCCGSCACCCTCGGCCCCCACTCTTGGACCCCCACCCAGCTGCCCACCGAGGGAGTGGTGGCCACCATGGCAGCTGGAAGCCAGGACACGGAGTGGGGCAGCCCCACCTCGCTGGAGGGTCACCTGGGCTCCGTGGCCATCTTCTGYGAGGCTCTGCAGCAAACCCAGGTCAAGGCTCTCTTTTGCGCAGGTAAATCAGGGTGGGACATGGAGGATGTCCCCGGGGTGCTGGTGGTGACTGGGATCTCCTTCCCCATGTCCCAGCTCACCCCAGTCCTCTCCCCCAGGACCAAACGTCACATCCCCGTTCACCCTGGAAGGTGACATGGCGGAACTCAGCAGCAAACTCTTGCTGTACTACACCCCCCAGGTGAGGAGAGCCACCCCCCTGGGGACAGGGACAACTTCCTGCCAGTGGACCCTCTGCCACCAGGGACGTGTCCAGGAGTGTGAGGATGCTCCCATGGTGTTCTCTTGCAGGCCTGCAAGAACAACATCTGCCTGGACCTCTCTCCCAGCCACGGCTTGGACGGGAGGCTGACGGGACACAAGGTGGTCAACTGGGACATCAAGGTAGGCTGGGCACAGGGTGCCCCATCCACCCCTTGGCCTGGAGGCCAGGGTGTCCCTCCTGGGGCACAGTCGCAGGGCAGGACCCCCACAGGTCCCCTCAACCCTGCAGAGACTCTGCACATGGTAGTGACTTCACTGTGACCCATCTGTCCTCAACCTCCAGGGTGGGCACTGTGGGTGGTGCAGGGGGACACAGGTGACATTTGGGGACCCCAGGTGCCCCTTCCTCCTCCATGTTGCTGGCACCACCCAGCAAAGCTCTCCCCTCCCTCCCCCAGGACGTGGTCAACTGCGTGGGTGGGATGGGGGTGTTCCTGCCCTTGCTCGAGCAAGTGGGGTCCAAGACGGATGAGCCCGAGAATGAGCAGGAGATCAACGACCTGGTGGGGCCAGAGCTGACATCCTCCAGGAATGCCCAGGGCCTGCTCATCCCACTGGGAAAGTCCTCAGGTGAGGAGTTCCACAGATGTGGAGGGGGATTTGTCCRGCTCGGGTGGCTGGAGATGACCACGGAGGTGTTCCTGGAGCTCTCAGGTGTCCACCACAGGCAGGAGAGGCCTTGCCTCAGGCTCCAGGAGTGACAGGGTGATGGAGRAACCACTTGGGATGTTGTTATGACCCAGCTGGTCACAAACCGTTGTGGGAAGGTTCCTGGCTCCAGGAACCCTCAGCATGAGGGGAACATGCTTTCTCCAGATATCCAGCTACTTATTCCCAAGCTCAAAGCAGCAGAGGCATCCATCTCCATAAATCTGGGGGAAACAGGAGAACGGGGTGGAAAGTTTGGAGAGACAAGTGGGTGGGCCCTCCAGGAAGGGGTTTGGGTGGTCCCAGGGCTCACGGCTGCCGGTGCCCTGCAGAGAGCAGGCTGGAGAGGAACAGCGTGGCTGCCTTCCTGCTGCTGGTGAAGAACTTCCTGCGGAACCACGCTGTGAACCAGGAGAGCCTGGTGCAATGCCACGGGCCAGCCATCATTGGAGCACTTCTGCACAAGGTGTGGGAGGCTCCCAAAAACCCCATCCCCCTGTCCTTGCCGTTCCCAAGGGGCTGGAAGTGAGTGTCCCCTATCGCCCATGGCAGGTCCCCGGCACTCTGCTGGACATGAGCACCCTGATGGCCTCGCAGATGCTCATGGAGCAGGTGGCTTCCGAGGGCAGCGGGCTCCTGCTGCACCTCCTCTACCAGCACCTCCTTTTCGACTTCCRCATCTGGAGCAACAGCGACTTCGCCGTGCGCTTAGGTGGGAACCGGGAATGCCCAGGAACATCCCGTCCCACCCGGCCTCTGTGGGATCCTCACGCCTTTTCCCTGCAGGTCACATCCAGTACCTGGCCAACGTGGTCAAGGACCACAAGCAGCGCATCCGCAAGAAGTACGGGGTGCAGTTCATCCTGGACTCCATACGGACCTACTACGGGTGAGCTGCCACCCAGGGCTGGGATCCTGGAATGCTGGYGTGGTGGGATTGGGGGTGAGCTTCACCTCTGGGAGCTGTGCTTTGGCTGGGCTCCATGTTCTTGGGATGATATCCCTCCTGCTGGTGTGGGAGCATTGTGGTGGGGACAGGACATTCCATGTCCCAATCCTGAGCCTGTGCCCAGCTCCCAAATCCATCCCCAGCAGCCACCAGGAGCATGGTGGCTTCTGCAAMAAGCTGACCCAAATGTGTGAGGTGGACATGTCCCAGTGGGGCCTAAGATGTCTGGATGTCCACACCAGCCTCTCTGGAGCTCCTCAGGCTTTGTGGGGGCTTTTGGGATGATGCTAGTGACGGGTGACAAGGGACATGTTCCGATGTGTGTCTGTGCATCAGCACCTCCAGGGAGAAGACCCCGGCCACCGACGACATCAGGACGGTGCAGACATCCCTCTTCAGCCTGGTGAAGGATTTCTTCTGCCGAAGTTTCTCCGGGGAGGAGATGCAGAGCTTGCTGAATTACCTGGCTGGGGCACAGGACGAGCAGCAGGTGTGTCATCGTGTGTCACCCCATGGTCCCCAAACAYCTCCACGAGCCATGGGCCGGGAAGAAGCTGTTGAGGTCCCAGTGGGACACTCAGAGGGCAGTGGACAACCAGCTCCATATTCTGCAGGTGTGTGGCGCCCTGGAGGTGATCCACAGCCTGCTGAAGGGCTCCCCTGCTCAGGAGCAGCTCTTTGCCTTCCTCTTTGAGCCGGGCCAYGTGGAGCTGCTCTTCTCCCTGCTGGTGCAGAAGAAGTTCTCAGATGAAGTGCGGGAGAGGGTTTTCAAGGTAGGGCATGTCCCCAGCACTGACCTCCTGCTGTCCCCAGTGGGGATGTCACAGCCAAGCTGCCTCCTCTTGCTGTGCCACCAGGTCCTCTACAAGATGCTGAAGTATGAGAAGGTCCCYGAGCGCTGCAAGAGCCGCCTGAAGCTGAAGGACATCGGGTACCATGGGCTCATCTCCTACCTCAGCGACATTCCCGGCTCCATGCTGCTCTTCCGCTGCCTCTCRGAGCAGGTCCTGGGGGCAGGTACCATGTGCCAAAAAAAACAGCCCCACCCATCACCCATGTGCCATGGGACCATCACTGGTGGCTTCCTGCATGGCTCAGCTTGGCTGGGGGTCTTTGGTGGCTTTTGGGAACAGCAGGAAGTGTCCCACCACTGTGCCATTTCTCCTTGTCCACAGACCCTCCCAGCTACAAGGACCTGGTGGCCGTGGTGTACCTGTCTCACCGTGCTGAGCTGAGCATCCGGCTTGACATCTGCCGCAAGGTGAGCTGGGGCACAGCGGGAGGTGACAGCAGTGTCACCAAGGTGAGCTCCTTGGCCACCCAGCCATGTCCAAAAGTGGTGGTGTTGGGGATGGTGGTGATATGGACATGCCAGCATGGAAATGGTGCAGCCCTAGCACCTCATGATGGTTTTGGAGGTTCTGGGGTGCTCCTGCAATGGGTCCACCCATGAGGAGCCGAGGCAGCAGCATCAAATCTCCCTTCTCCTCTTTCTCCTGCAGCTCTTCCACYTGATCTATGCACAGCAGGACCTGGTGAAGCAGCTGGCCCGGCTGGCCGGCTGGCAGGACACGCTCACCAAGCTCTACGTGAAGGAATCCTTCGAGTGCCGCCAGCACAGCCTGAGCCCCTCGAGCTGCCTGGAGCTCCTGCGCCTCTCCGAGCCCTCCGGCAAGGATGGGACGAGCCCACCGCCCACTGAGCTCCAGGAGCTCGATGTCTTCCTCCCGCTCGGATAYGAGGCCTCGGACCCAGAGCTCTCCGAGGGCTTCTCCGACCACTCCATCTCCCCAAGCGGCCGCACCAARTCCTTCCACTCCTACAACTTCAAGTCCTTCGACTCCTCGGACCGGGCCAGCCGCTCATCCTCCAACCCTGGCGATGCTCCCCCCTTTGATGGTGTCTACCACCCCCTGTCCCCCTTCTCCACCTCGCCCTTTGACCTGGGGCTGGACCTGGCCAGCACCAGCTCCATGGCCACGGCTGAGAGCGGCACCCAGACCCCGGCCAGCGGCCCCGGCACACCCTCACCCCTGGAGAGCTTCAAGCCCTTCCCGGGGCTGCGAGCACGCAAGAGCTCCAGCCTGTCCAACGTGCTGGATGAGAGCAGCTGCCAGGACGCGCTGCCCAGCGACAACATCTCCAACACCAGCAACCCCCAGGTGAGCCCCAAACCCCATCCCCACCAGCCTGGAGCGCTCTGGACGCCTCTCACCCCGCTCTCCRCCGGCAGCAAACCCCCGAGGAGGAGCTGTGCAACCTCCTGACCAACATCATCTTCTCGGTGACGTGGCGCGGCGTGGAGGGCTGGGATGACGCAGCCTGGAGGGAGCGTGGCCAGGTTTTCTCGGTGCTCACCAAGCTGGGCACGGCCTGCGAGCTGGTGCGGCCCCCGGACGAGATCAAGCGCAGGTGAGTCCTGCCCGTTTTCCGGGGCCGTGTCCCAGGGAAGGACACCCCCCAAGCCGGCTGCTGTCCCACAGCCTGCTGGARATGATGCTGGAGTCGGCGCTGACGGACCTGAAGGAGTCGGGCCTGGCGGCGCTGCCTGGGCTCGCCCACAACGCCCTGAAGCTGCTGCGGCTGCTCCAGGATTTCCTGTTCTCCGAGGGACACAACAACCAGGCCCTGTGGAGTGAGAAGGTGCCTGGGAAAAGGGATTCCTGATCCCTAACMCTAACCTTAACCCTCGGCTAATCCTGAACCCCTAATGCCAGCCCCAGCCCTAAACCCAGCCCTACTTGCGGAGTTTGAACATAACCTTGGGTAATAACCTCGGCCTTAATCCTAGATTAAAATCAAAACCTAATCCTAACCTTGGGAAATAACCTCGGATTTATTTCTAAACTTCAGTCAAAGCCTAATCCTTACTTTAGGAAATAATCTCAGCCATATGCCTAAATTTAAATCAAAGCCTAATCCTAACCTTGGGAAACGACGTCAACCTTAATCCTAGATTTAAATCAAAACCTAATCCTAATCTTAGGAAATAACCTCTGCTTTATTCCTAACCTTAAATCAAACCCCAATCCTAACCCTTCAACCTTAACCCTAACCCCTAATCCTAAATTTGAACATTAATGTTCAACCCTCAGCATAAATGCAACCCTTCATACTCTGAACCCTGACCCTAAACCCTAAGATTARCTCATAAACTCCAGATTTAACTGTACCTCCTAAATCATGATYCTAAACCTTAACTCCACATCTTTGTCATGAAACCCAATCCTTAATCCTAATCTTAACCCTAGCACTTTCTGTAAACCCTAACCTTAACCTTTGCTCACAACCTGTAATCTCACTGTATTTCCTAAATCCTAATCCTAAACCTTTGTCCTAAAGCTCAACCCTAACCCCAATCCTGTACTCTAGCCCTAATCCTGACCCCTGACCATAATTCCTGAGCACCAGCCTCATTCCAATCCCAGACTAGTTTGTCACAGCTTGGGTTCTACTCTAATCCCAAACTCAAACCCGAGGAGGGCCGGGTGCTGGGGCCGGAGCCGGTGGCTTGGCAGGGGTCTCACGGTGTCCCACAGATCTACGAGGGGGTCAGCAGCCTGCTGGACAAGCTGGGCGCRTGGCACCACCTGGCCAGCGGCACGTCGGAGCTGCGGGAGATGGCGCAGGCGGGGCTGCGGGTGCTCGTCGGGTACATCCTGCTGCAGGACCCCCAGGTGGGTGYCCCCTCCCCGGGCACCGCGCTGTCCCTGGCGCGGCCCCGCCTGATGTGCCCTGTCCCCCAGCTGCACTCGCTGGCCCTGGTGAAGCTGCACAGCCTCCTGCAGACCACGGCGGCCCCGCCGAGGGACGAGGCCTGCTACCTCCTGGGGAAGCTGGAGACGCCGCTGCGGCGCTCCCTGGATTCCTGCTCGGAGACCTTCTCGTGGCTGGTGCCCGTCGTCCGGACACTGATGGATCAGTGCTACGAGACCCTGCAACTGCAGCAGTTCCTGCCCTCRCTGCCCCCCACCAACGGCAGCCCCACCTTCTACGAGGACTTCCAGCTCTTCTGCACCACCCCGGAGTGGAGGGGCTTCATCGAGAAGCACGTGGGTGCCGTGGGGATGGAATCCTTGCGGGGTTGCCTGGGCGGTGAGCAGTGGGTGCCAAACCCTGGAATGGCCCTGTGCTCCCCCAGGTGCAGCCCACCATGGCCCAGTTTGAGATGGACACGTTCGCCAGGAGCCATGACCTCATGTCCAACTTCTGGAACGCCTGTTACGATGCCATGATGAGCAGCTCACAGCGCCGCGAGCAGGAGAAGGCGGCCAGCCGCAAGTTGTTCCAGGTACTCCTGCTCCTCACCCTGGGGTGTCACCCTGGGCTGAGCTCTTCATCCTGGGGACTTGCTCCTCACCCCAAGGATGTCACTCTGGGTGACATCCTGTGGGCATGATCCTCACCCTTGGGATGTCATCTAGGGGATCTCATCCTGCAGATACACTCCTCACCCTTGGGATGTCATCCCGGGGATGTGCTCTTCATCCTGGGGATGTTGTCCTAGGGACATCCTCCTTGTCCCAGAGGGGTTCCTTGTCCTCCTTGTGCCCTCCTCATCCTCACCTTGGGGACATTGATCCTGGGGATGTGCTCTTCATCCCAGGGATGTCACCCTGAGGACATTGCCTTTGGGAAGTGCTCCTCCTGCTGGGGACATTGTTCTGGGGATGTGCTCCTCATCCCAACAACATCATCCTGGGGTCGTTGTCCTTGCCCTGGGGATGTCACCCTATGGACAGCCCCAGCCCTGCTGTGACTTCACTCTGGTGCCCCCTCGGTAGGAGCTGGTACTGGAGCCGGTGGCAAAGCGCTCCAAGGCAGAGAATGCCCGGCACGCCAATGTCCTCAAGCAGACCAACAACCACCACAGCACRGTGCTCAAGCAGTGGCGGTCCCTGTGCCGCCTGCTCACCTCGCCCCGCTCCGCCTGGGCCGACCGGTGAGTGCCCCTCAGTCCCTGGGTGGTGACACAGCCAGGGGTCCCAGAGGTGCCTCATTCCCAGCTGTCCCCCAGGAACCCCCCRGAGGTTCGCTGGAAGCTGTCAAGCGCAGAGACCTATTCCCGGATGAGGCTGAAGCTGGTGCCCAACCTCAATTTTGACCAACACCTGGAGGCCAGCGCCCTACGGGACAACCTGGGTGAGGCTGGTGGCACTGGGATGTCACCTGTGGGGTTGGGCTGGGAAACATCATGGACAGTGTTGAATTTGGGGGCACTTTGCAGGAGTTGCCCTCAGCCCTGAGGGTGGTGGGTCCTGCTGACCACTTCCTCATTTCAGGAGCCGAGCACCTCCAGAACCCTGCTGAGTCCCTCCCGCTCGCCATGGCCAAGGAGGCCAAGGTGAGCGAGCTGGAGGATGACCAGCTGGCCGAGGAGGACCTCCCCGTGCTGGACAACCAGTGAGTGTCCCCACCCCTGCCAYGGCACCAGTTTGCCCAGTGTGGGGGTGTCATCGGGGTCACCTCACCCCACTGTGCCACCCAGGGCTGAGCCCAAGGAGCAGAACCAGCGGGAGAAGTTGGTGGTGTCAGAGGACTGCGAGCTCATCACGACGGTGGCCGTGGTCCCTGGGCGCCTGGAGGTGACAACTCAGCACGTTTATTTCTACGACGGCAGCAGCGAGAAGGAGGAGACGGAGGGAGGTAATGGCGGGTGCTCCTTGAGGGGGGCTCGGAACCCCCACCCAGCCCCATCCCTGCCTCAGGAGCAGGGGATGGTGACACCCRGGGGGCTCTGTGTCCCCTCATCCCGGCAGGGATCGGCTAYGACTTCAAGCGCCCCTTGTCCCATCTGCGCGAGGTGCACCTGCGCCGCTACAACCTGCGCCGCTCCGCCCTCGAGCTCTTCTTCATCGACCAGGCCAACTACTTCCTCAACTTCAGAAAGAAGGTGGGCACCCACCCCTCCATCCACTCCCAGACTCCTTCCAGGGCCACGGCTCTGCCCAAGCTCCGGCCRTTCCGCATCCTTCTGTCCCCCCAGGTGAGGAACAAGGTGTATTCCTCCATCCTTGGCCTGCGGCCCCCCAACCAGATCTGTTTYGGCAGCCGGTCCCCCCAGGAGCTGCTCAAAGCCTCAGGACTCACACAGGTACCGGCCCCTCCACGCCCATCCCGTGTGTCCCCTTCCTGCATGGCAAAGGGGAGGGTGACAGCGTGGGGATGGGGATGGGGATGGCCATGGCACCAGGGTTGGACATGGACAGGGGTCAGGGATGGCTGTGGATCTGGGGTGGCCATGGGACCAGGGGTGGCCATGGGGTGAGAACAACCATGGGACGTGGGGTGGTCTGAGAGCAGGGATGGCCATGGAACAGGGGATGGCTATGGGATGGGGAATGGCCATTGGACCAGGAGTGGCTGTGAAACCGAGTATGGCCATGGAACTGGGGACAGCTGTGGGACCAGGGACTGCCATGATTCCAGAAATGGTCCGGAACCAGTGGTGGCCATGGGGCGGGCACCGCCGTGTGGTGGTGGGATGTCTGCCCAGCCCCCCAAATCCATCTCGTCCCTTTGCTCCAGAAATGGGTCCTGCGGGAGATCTCCAACTTTGAGTACCTCATGCAGCTGAACACCATCGCAGGGCGCACCTACAACGACCTGTCTCAGTACCCCGTGGTGAGCCCTCCGTCCCCACTGCCCCCACAGTGAGACCCTGCCCCCCCATCTCACCCACCTCTCGCCCCCACAGTTCCCCTGGATCCTGCGGGATTACATCTCGGAGACCCTGGACCTCACCAACCCGGCYGTGTTCCGGGACCTGTCCAAGCCCATCGGGGTGGCCAACGAGCGGCACGCCCGTGACGTCAAGGAGAAGTGAGTACCCCACGATTGAAGGATGTGGGATGCAGGGAGCACCTGGCTGGCTCCTGGTGGACCCCATCCCACCTGGCCTGCAGGTATGAGAGCTTCGAGGACCCCACGGGCACGGTGGACAAGTTCCACTATGGCACCCACTACTCCAACGCCGCYGGGGTCATGCACTACCTGATCCGCACGGAGCCCTTCACCACCCTGCACATCCAGCTGCAGAGCGGCAGGTGGGCACCCGGCACGTGAATCCTGCGTGAGGGGACAGGGTGGGGACAGCCGGGCTCCAGCCAGGTGTCCTGTGCCCCCAGGTTCGACTGCTCAGACCGGCAGTTCCACTCGGTGCCGGCAGCGTGGCAAGCCCGCATGGAGAACCCGGTGGATGTCAAGGAGCTCATCCCRGAGTTCTTCTACTTCCCGGAGTTCCTGGAGAACCAGAACGGTGAGGGACGCCATTGTCACCGCTGCGGGGAGCACAGGGGGTCCATGTCCCTCATCGTCCCCATCCTGCCCACAGGCTTTGACCTGGGCTGCCTGCAGCTCTCCAACGAGAAGGTCGGGGACGTGGTGCTGCCACGGTGGGCACGCTCCCGTGAGGACTTCATCCGCCAGCACCGCAAAGCCCTGGTGAGATGGGGAGCATATCCATCCCTGGGGGCGTTTTGGGGGCACAGGGGCCGTTCCCAGCCCACCCTGACACCCCATCCTCGGACAGGAGTCGGAATACGTCTCTGCCCACCTYCACGAGTGGATCGACCTCATCTTTGGGTACAAACAGCGTGGCCCGGCTGCCGTGGAGGCCCTCAACGTCTTCTACTACTGCACCTACGAGGGTGAGCTGTGGGGCAGAGGGAGGGGGACATCTGCTAGGGTGTGTCTCCCCCGTGACCGTCCTTGTCCGCAGGGGCCGTGGACCTGGACGCCATCGCCGAYGAGACGCAGCGCAAGGCTCTGGAGGGCATCATCAGCAACTTCGGGCAGACACCCTGCCAGCTGCTCAAGGTAGCTCAGATCCCCACCCCCAAAACCAGCCCCTTTTGGGGGCATCCTCCCTCCTGAAGGTCCCCTGCCCCYCAGGAACCCCACCCGGCCCGGCTGTCGGCAGAGAGCGCTGCCCGCAGGCTGGCCCGCCTCGACACCCGCTCCCCCAACGTCTTCGAGAACCTGGACCAGCTCAAGTCCTTCTTTGTGGAGGTGAGGACACSCCTGGGTGGGACTGGGAGCGGTGGGGTGGCCAGGAGAGTGCCCAGCAGCCACTGTGTCCCCACAGGGCATCAGTGATGGGGTGGCCCTGGTGCAGGCCGTGGTCCCCAAGAACCAGGCCCATTCCTTCATCACTCAGGGATCCCCTGACATCCTGGTGAGTGCGGGGAAACTGAGGCACAGGGGTGTTTTGCTGGTCCAGGGGGGTCCAGGATCAAACCAGGGGGGCTGGCAGAGGGAACGGTGTCACCTCACCCTGCCCCTCTGCCCAGGTCACCGTGAGTGCCAATGGCCTGCTGGGGACCCAYAGCTGGTTGCCCTATGACAAGAATATCTCCAACTACTTCAGCTTCACCAAAGACCCCACTGTCACCAATGCCAAGTGAGTCACTGGGGAATGGGGCTGGTCCCAGAGGTGCCACCAGGCCACCACTGCCATCCCATGTCCCTCCCCACCAGGACCCAGCGCTTCCTGCAAGGCCCCTTTGCCCCCGGCGCAGACCTCAGCTCCCGCACGCTGGCMGTGTCCCCTGATGGGAAGCTGCTCTTCAGCGGGGGACATTGGGACAACAGCCTCCGGGTCACCTCGTTGGCCAAGGGCAAGGTYGTGGGGCACATCACCCGCCACATCGGTACGTCCTTCTCCCTCCGGGGTGATGATGGTGAAGGTCTGGTGATGGCACCATGGGGTTGTAGGGCCATGGAGGGAGGCACATGAGGGGCACCTCCCAGTGTGTCCATCTCCTGGGGATAGTGCAGGTTCCACCTCAGATCTGGAGCAGCACCTCCACCCCCAAAAACACATCTTGGAATGGGACTGGCAGCAACTCCGCATCCCAAAACACATGGTGGTGCCATCCCGTGAAATCAGGGTGCCAAGCGTGGTGGGAGGGGACCAGTAGCTCATGGTGTCCCTCTGGGTGTCACAGATGTTGTCACCTGCCTGTCACTTGACCTCTGCGGCATCTACCTCATTTCTGGCTCCCGGGACACCACCTGCATGGTRTGGCAGGTCCTACAGCAGGTAAGGGCTCAAGGGGCAGGGGCAGATCGTGCTGGGCACCACCACCAGGTCACTGATGTCCCTGTGTCCCCAACATCAGGGTGGCTTTTCCAGCGGCTTGGCTCCCAAACCTGTACAGGTGCTGTACGGCCACGACGCCGAGGTGACGTGTGTGGCCATCAGCACCGAGCTGGACATGGCCGTGTCTGGCTCCAAGGTGAGCAGGTGGGGCCATGGCCTGGGCAGAGGACGGGCACTGCCACCACCACTGTCACCCTGTGTCCCCTTCCTCCCCTAGGACGGCACCATCATCACCCACACCGTGCGCCGGGGYCTCTTCATCCGCTCCCTGCGGCCGCCCGGCGAGAGTTGTCCTCCTGCCGTCCTGTCCCACCTGGCCGTGGGGCCCGAGGGGCAGGTGGTGGCGCAAACTGCTGTGGGGCAAAGGACCTGCTCCAAGGTACGTCCAGGTGTCCCCATGTCCTCCCCGGGCCACCGCCACCGCCACCACACTCCTTCCCCCCGTGCTGCTTGCAGGACAGGTTCGCACTGCACCTGTACTCGGTGAACGGGAAGCTCCTGTCCTCCGTCCCGCTGGACCGGGAGGTGACAGCCATGTGCCTGACCGAGGACTTCGTGGTGCTGGGGACCTCAGAGTGCGGCCTGGAGATCCGTGAGCTCCAGAGGTGAGGGATGGCCACGCCCTGTCCCGTCCCCACCGTCCCGGGGTTATCCTATGCCATGGTGTCCCATGCCGTGGTGTCCCATGCCTGSCTCGTGTCCCCAGCCTCAGGGCGGCCGTGCCCCCCGTGCCCATGCGGGTGCCCGTGCACAGCGTGTCTGTCACCAAGGAGAAGAGCCACATCCTGGTAGGGCTGGAGGATGGAAAACTCATCGTGGTGGGYGCAGGGCAGCCCGCAGAGGTCAGTGGGATCCCCCAGTCACACCAGGGGGGAGGGGGACGTGGCTCAGTGTCCCCTGGGTGCTCCTGGGRTGGGGACCTCGAGTTTTCCTCTGCAGAGCTGAGGGAGACTGGGGTGGGGTGGGGAAGGGGATGTGGGATACGGATGGGGTGGAGATGTGAGGGAGATGGGGATGGAGAGGGAGAAGAGGATGGGGATCTGGAAGGACATGAGGATGAAAATGGGGACGGAGAAGAAGATGGGATGGAGAAGTAGATGAGTATCTGGGAAGGAATGAGGATGAAGAAWGGGATGGGAAACTGRAAGGAGATGGGGATGGAGAAGGAGATGAGGATCATGGAATGGGATGGAGATGGAGAGGATATGGATGGGGGTGGAGAATGGGATGAGGAACTGGAAGGACATGGGGATGGAGAATGGGTTGAGAATGTTGAAATAGGATGGGGTAGGGAAGTAGATAAGGAGCTGGAAGGAGATGGGGATGGAGAAGGGGATGAGGATCGTGAAATGGGATGAGGATGAGGATGAGGATGAGGATGAGGATGGATAAAGGATTTGGGACTGGAAAAGGCGCTCACTCCCTGTCCCCAGGTGCGGCCAGGCCAGTTCCACCGTCGGCTGTGGCGTTCCACGCGGCGCATCTCCCAGGTGTCGGCCGGAGAGACGGAATACAACCCCGCCGAGGGCCGGGGCTAGGCTGGCACCACCCCCCAGCACCCCYGCACGGACAGGGGCCCCCCGGGCTCCGAGGGGCCCCCGCAGAGCCCCGCCCTGCCCGACAGCCGTGGCCTTACCCAGCCCCACCGGGTTCTCGGGAGCCGCGTCCCCCTTCCGCGGAGGGCGAGGGGACGGGAGGAGGTGGGGACCCCTCGCTGGGAAGGGGGGTGGCCCAGCCCCCCGCCGTGCCCGCTGGCCAGGAGCCAGCAGCGTGGGGGTGTCCCCCGCCTTGTTTTTTATTTCTATCCATTTTTAGAGCTTTTACAGAAAAAGAATTGTTAATAATAATTAATAATAATAATATATCTGTGGAAAATCGGCGTGTGAGGCCCGTGGCTGCCCCAAGAGATGGACACACCCTCTCCTGTGTGTCCCCTCAATGTCCCCCACTTCCGGTGTCCAGCATGGGGGGCGGAATTCTCAGGACTGTCAGGTTGGGGGACAGGGGGACATTGGTGTCCTGAGTGTGGGGAGACTCTGCAGCTCTGTACACACATGTCACGAGTTCGGGGGGGCTCTGCAGTTGCACTCACTCCTGTCACGAGTGTGAGGTCCTCAGCAGCTCTTTATCCACGTGTCACAAATTGGGGGTGTCTCGGTAGCTCTACACAGGTATCACAAATGAGGGGGGTCTCAGCAGCAGCAGCCGTGTCCCCCGTGTCCCAGGGGGTCCTCAGCAGTCCCCACACGTGTCACGAGCACGAGTGGCCTCAACCCCCCGTGGCCTTTGTCCCGTGTCACGAGCACGGGGTGTCTCAGTGTCCCCCGCAGCCCGTCCAGCGCTCGGCGTCCCCCGCGCGTCCCTCCCGGCTCCCGCTGTCCCCGGAGCTGGCAGCCCGTCCTGGCCGCGGCGCCGGAGCGTGTCCTGCGCTGGCCCTGCAGCCCCGGCGAGGCCCCTCGGCTGGCAGTGACCCTTGTCCCCGCTCTGGCGGCGGTGCCACGGCGTCACGTGGGGCACGGGCCACCCGCGGGGCCACCAGAGCCGCGGCAGCAGAGCCGGGAGCGGCCGCGGCGCCGGACGGAGCCATGGACGGACAGACGGACAGGTGGGCAGGGCAGGGAGGGGACAYGGGCCGGGGCAGGTCACGCTGCCGGAGGGTGTTCCCGTCCCGCCGGAGCTTGGACCGGTGTCCCCCTTCCCGGATCTTTGACTCAGGTGGCCCCATCCCGGGTGACCCAGTTCCGGACATCCTGTCCCAAGGATCCCATCCGCAGAGTCCCTTTTCCCGCTGTCTCTGTCCCAGGTGTCCCCATCCCAGGTGACCCAGCCCCGAGTGTTCCAGTCCCATAAGTCCCAGTCCCAGTTTTCCCATCCCAGGTTTCCCAGTCCCAGGTGTCCCAGTCAAAATTGTCCTTGTTCCATGGATTACAGCCCCAGGTATCTCTGCTTACAGTATCCCTGTCCGAGGTGTCCCAGGTGTCCCAGGAGTCCCCGTCCTCAGTTTTCCACTCTCCCATATCCCAGTCCCCGCATCCACTGGCACCAGGGAATCCAGGGAGGGGAGGACACCCCTGAGCAGCCCCCGCACTGACCCCACCCAAAATCCTCCCGGGGTGCGAGGCTCAGCCCCCCACTGACCCAAACCCCCTCGGGGACTCAGACTCCCAGCACCCTCCTCTGGGGCTGTAGGGTGGCTGTAGGGTGGTGTGAGGTGGGGATAGGGGGTTTCTGAAGGTGCAGCGTGGGTTTAGGTTGGGAGGGGGGGTTCACAGCAGGCTCCCCCCACTCCTGCCCCCTCCCCACATTGCCAGCTCGTGGCTGGGAGCCCCCCTGGAGCAGTTACCCACGCCGGCGCTGACCCTGGACCAGGCCACGCTGCGCGGGAACGCCGAGAGGATGCGGGAACGGTGCCAGGCCCTGGGGCTGCGCCTGCGCCCCCACGTCAAAACRCACAAAACCCTGTGAGTGTGACCCCAGAACCCCCCAGGAGCCACCCCAAGAGTCTCCCTAGGATCCTCCCAACATGTCCTGCTCATGCCACCAGCCTCTCCCCTGCATCCCTCCCATTGTCCCCACCCTCCCCCTCAGTACCCCTCAATATTCCCCCGTTCTCCCCCAGCATCTGCCCATTCTCACCCCAAAATTCTTCTCCAGTATCCCACATCCTTCCCATCAGCATCCCCCAGCTCCCTCCCCAGTATCCCCCWCTTCCTTCACCAGCATTCCTCCGCTATCCTCCCAGCATCCCCCCASTTTCCCACCCTGTCTCCCCCAGCATCCCCTCAGCTTCACCACCAGCCTCTCCCCAGGATCCCTCCAGCATCCTCCCAGTATCCCCCATCCTCCCCTTCAGCACCCACCTTCCCCAACAGAACCCCTCCTGTATTTTTCCAGTATCCCTCTTAGCATTCCCCATATCCCCCCTGAAAACGCCCTAACTTCCCCCCAATATCCCTCTGTTATTCCTACAGAATCCTCCCGGTGTCCCCCCATCCTCTCCCTTCCCCCTCAGGCATCATCCCTTCCCTTCCCTCAGCCTCACCTTCCCCCCGGGTGTTTTCCCATCCTGCCCAGTATCTCCCACCCTCCTCCCAGTATCCCCCGTCCTCTCCCTCAGCACCCACCTTCTCCCCCAGAATCCCTCCCAGCACCCCCTCATTCCCCGGCATCCCCCCATCCCTCCCCGCYCTCCTCACCCCTCAATCCCCGCTTGCCAGGGAAGGGGCGGAGCTGGCCACGGGCGGGACCCGCCGGGGCATCGTGGTGTCCACGCTGGCCGAGGCGCGCTTCTTCGCGGCCGGGGGCTTCGATGACATCCTGTACGCGTTCCCGGTGCCGCGCTGGCGCCTGGCCGAGTGCGCGGCCCTGGCGCGGCGCCTCCAGGCGTTCCAGGTGCTCCTGGACAGCCCGCAGGGGCTGGAGCTGCTGTGCCAGAACCCCCTGCCCGGCGGGAAGCGCTGGCTCGTCTGGCTCAAGCTGGACTGCGGCAATGCCAGGGGTAGGTGACCCCGCAGTCCCAGCCRGGTGCACGGAGGGTGTCCTACCCCGAGGGCTTTCATCCAGAATGGGCCATGGGGTGGGATGTGCTGTGCGCTCCCCACATCCACCATCCCCACAGGATAGACATCCAAGACCCCCCAAAAGTCATTCTTCAGGGATGTTCCTTAGGGAATGATGTCCCGTGTCCCTCAAGCCCCCACATCCACCATCCCCACCAGGATGGGACATTAAAGATCCCCCAAAGTCATTTTCCAAGCCCTGTCATGGGTCAGAGGTGGCCCAAAGACCCCCAAAGGGACCTTTAACCCTTCCTTCCCTCCCCAAMCCCATTCCCACGTTGCCACCACCCCGATGCTCCGTGAGGATAATGTCCCAGGGTCCCCTCAACCCTCGTCCCCAGAACGGGGGAACCCAAACCCCTCCCACGCCTCTGTCCCCTCCGACAGCCGGGATTCGTCCCACGGATCCCGAGGCGCTGGCCCTGGCCCGCGCCATCGCCGAGGGCTCCCCGGAGCTGGTGACACTGGTGGGGGTCTACGCCCACTGCGGCAACACCTACRGCTGTCGCGACATCCCGGCCATCCAGGCCATCGCCCGGGACACCACCGCCGCCGTCCTGGAATTYGTCACCGCGTGAGTGCCCGGGACTGCGGGGATTTGGGGACAGGAAGGGTCAAGGCGGCCACCGTCCCCTTCCCAAAATCCGGCGCTGGGTTGTAAATGTGAATCACCCCCATAAAGGGGCCCTCAAAGCCCCCCCGGGGGGCGCCGGGGGTGGTGGCGGCGCCGCTCGCCTTTGATGTGGCTCCGGTGGCGGGTTGTGACCTGGGGCATTGTCCCCTCCCTCCTCCCTGGCACCCTTTCATCCCGGCGGGATTCGCATCCTGCAGGGAATCGCGGCCGGATGGTTCCTGCTGGGAGAGGGGGAGGGCAGCGACCTCGGCCCCCGCCAGGGACAGGGCTGTGCCCACCTGGGGACAYGTCCTGGGGGTCCCTGGCCCGGCCYGGCCCRGGTGGCACCAGCTCGTGCTGGGGACACCCCAGATCCCACCCCATCCCCGAAACCGGGGGCTGCCAGGCACACCAGGCCTGGTTCCAAGCACATCTGGAGGGGTGCTTGGGTACATCTGGGGGTCAAGAAATATCTGGGAGGGGTCCCGGGTATAACTGGGGTGCTCTGACACAATTTGGGGGGTGYTGGAACAAACCGGGGGCTCCTGTGCACATGTGGGGGCACTCTGACACCTCAGGGCGGTCCCTGGAACATCTGGATGCATTTTAGCACATCTGGGGAGATCTCCAGCTCCTTTGGGTGCATCTCAGGGACATTTGGGGGAGGCCTGGCACATCTGGGGATSGTCTGATACCTTTGAGGGGATCCCAGGCACATCTGGGGGTGTCCAGCTCCTATGGAAGGATCTCTGGGGGATCTGGGGGGGACCTGGGGGGACACACACACACACCAGCCCCGAGCCTTTGAGGGAGGTCTCTGGCACATCTGGCTGGCCTCTGGACATRTCTGGATGTGTTCCCAGCACATCTTGAGTTCTCCCTGGCACACTGAGGGAGGCTCTGCCACATATGAGTGGCTCCCCTGAGTGTTTGGGGCACCCAACACCTGGGGGCACCCAAAAGTGCAGGACCCATCTTTGGTCTGGCTCCCGGTGGCGCCCAAAGGTGACAGACCTGGCTCTGGTCACCTGGGGGTGACGTCCCCTCCCCGATCACCCAGAGGGTGTCTCCCGTGTGTCCCCAGGCTGCGGCAGGCGGGSATCCCGTGTCCCCAGGCCACCATCGGCTCCACGCCGTCCTGCAGCCACCCGGTGCCGGAGATGGCGCAGCTCACCGAGGTGCACCCGGGCAATTACCTCTTCTACGGTGAGCGGGACGGGCTCCCCGGCCGAGTGGGACCCTCCGAGGGCGGGACCCCCCCCGAACTGAGCCCTCGTCCCCCCAGACCTGCAGCAGACCCAGCTGGGCTCGTGCCGGCCGGAGGAGGTGGCGATCCGCGTCCTCACCAGGGTCATCGGGCACTATCCCCACCGCGGGCAGCTGCTCGTGGACTGCGGCTGGGCCGGCCTGAGCCTCCACGGCMGCGGGCACGGAGCGCAGGGCTGTGCCGCCATCGAGGGCCACCCCCAGCTCAGGTGACACCGGGGCGGGCCGGGCTGGGGGGACACGCGCGGGCGGGAGGTGACAGGAGGYGCCTCGCGTGTCCCCGCAGGTTGGTGGGGCTGACCCAGGAGCACGGGCAGGTGGAGGCTGTGGATGGGAAGCTGGACTTCGAGAAATTCCCGGTGGGAAGCATCTTGGCTCTCATCCCGTACCACGTGAGTGTGAGCCCTGAATGTCCCCCTGTCACAGCCTTGTGGCCGGCTCGGTGTCCCCTCTGTTACCACCCTGTGCCCAGCTCGGTGTCCCCTCTGTCGCAGGCCTGTGCCACGGCCGCCATGCACCCCGTGTACTTCGTGCACAGCGCCGGGAAGGTGGTGGAGCTCTGGCGCCCCGTGCGCGGCTGGTAGAGACGAGAGAGCGGAGATCCCGGGGGGACGCGCCCGCACCCGGACCCTGCACCCGCCTGGGGACCCTGCACCCACAACGTGACCCCGCACCCACACCAAGGTCCTGCACCCTCACCAAAACGCGGAACCCACAAGATCCTGCGCCCACACCAAGACCCCACACAGTCCCTGCTCTCCCACTGACACCCTGAACYCCCCAAAACGTCCTGCACCCAATCCCAGTCTGTGCACCGCCGCTGGAGTCCCACAGCTGCATCAAAACCCTGCACCCACGGCCAGGTCCTGCATCCACGTGGGGTGCTGCGCCCACTCCCACACCCTGTACCCACTCCGAGTCACTCCACCCACCCACCCCACGTGCTGCAKCCACACCGGGGCTCAATAAAGCTGCTTCTCCCGCTTCCAGGCACTTATTGCCCCGTGGCAGGGCCGTGTGTAGGCGGAGGAGGGGAGRGGTGACACCGCCCCCCGATGCCCTCGATCCCAGTTCGGATCAGTGCGGTCCCAGTTCGGCCCGGTCCCGGTGGGAGCGCCCCAGGCGGGACTCGAACCGGGGAACTCCCGATCTGCGAGCAGCGGCGCTCCCCGCCTGGCCACACCCCCGGCCGCGAGCAGCCAATGAGAGCGCGCCCCGCCCGGCCCTGCCCGGGGGAGCCACGCCCAACCCGGCCCAGGCGCGGCGGGGCGGCCGAGGGGAGCCGAGCGGAGCCGAACCGGGGCCGGAGGGAGCCGAGCGGAGCCGAAGTAAACCGAACCGAGACCCAGCGGGGCCGAACCGACACCGAGCCGGGCCGAGAGGAGCCGAAGGAAACCGAACCGGGACCGAGCGGAGCCGAGCCGGGACCCAGCGGGGCCGAACCGGGCGGAGCCGGAGCGGTTCGGCCCGGTTCGGAGGGGTTCGGCCCGGTTCGGAGCGGTTCGGCCCGGTTCGGAGCGGGGGTACCGGGCCGGTCCCGGTCCCGGCGATGCGGCCGCTCCCGGTGCCGCTGCTGCTGCTGTTGCTGAGCCCGGTGCGGGTGGGACGGGACCGGGACTGGGATTGGGATTGGGATTGGGACCGGGAGGGGACGGGCCGGCTCTCCCGCTGCCCCGGGGCGCTCCGGTCACTTCGCTCCGCGGCTTTTGTTGAAGTTTTCTGGGTTTGGTTCGGTTCAGTTTGGGCCATTTCGGTTCAGTTCCTTTTCTTTCATTTTATTACATTTTTTCTCCATTTTTTTCTTTATTTTCTTTTATTTTCCTTTTTAAATTTTTCCTTTTTTAAATTTTCCTTTTTTTCATCCTTTTAAATTTTATTTTTTCTTTCTTTCATTTTTATTTTCCTCTTTTATTTCATTCTCCCTTTTAAATTTTCACTTTCTTTTATTTTCCTCTTTAATTTTATTTTCCTTTTTAATTCTCTTCTATTTTCATCCTTTTATTTCATCTTATCCTATTTTACTTTCCTTATTTTCCTTTACTTCACTTTGTTGTATTTTCCTTTATTTCACGTCCTTTTCCTTCCTTTCATTTTAATTTACTTCAGATTTTCCCTTTCTTTCCCTTCGTTTTATTTCATTTATTTCTTTTCATTCSTTTCCATTTCAATGCCTTTTATCTCCTTTTTATTTACTGTTTATTTCYTTTCCTTTCTACTCTTTCCGTTTGATTCCCCACTTTTATTTATTTCTCTTTATCGTCGTTATTTATTTTTACTGCTCCTCAGTCCCTGCTCCCACTTTTTACCCCTCTGAACCCCCTTTTTCCATGGTTTTGGGGGGATCGCAGTGGGAATTCGCGGGGTCCTGAAGCGAATTAAGGGGAAACTGAGGCAGGACCCCCCCTCACTGTGCCCGCAGGTGCCGGGGCGGGGCGGGGGGTGCCCCCCGTGTCCCCCCGGTGTCCCCGAGCCCTGCGACAGCCGCTGCCCGCCCTGCGCCCGCAGTGAGTACCCCAAAAACACCCCGCACCCAGAAATACCCCGAAACAACCCCAAATCCCCCAAAATGCCCCAAACCCGCAGCGCGGAGCCCCGCGGAGGAGGAGCCGGAGGAGCCGTGCCCGCCCTGCCCTCCCTGCAGCCGTGAGTGGCACCGGGACCCCAAAYTGGGGAGGGGGGGATTGAGGGGGGACTGAGCCGCGGGTCCCCCTTTCGTGCCTCGGTTTCCTTTTCGTGCCTCAGTTTCCCCTCGTCATTCCCTACTTTCCCCGTATTCTGCCTCAATTTTCCCTCGTTGTGCCTCGGTTTCCCAGCTTGCCTCAGTTTCCCCACTATTCTCCTTAATTTTCCCGTGTTCTGCCTCAGTTTCCCCTCGTGCCTCGGTTTCCACGCGTCATTCCTTAATTTCCCCACCTTGTGCCTCAGTTTCCCTATATCCTGCTTCAGTTTCTCCTTCATTTTCTCCTGTCGTGCCTCAGTTTCCCCATGTCGTGCCCCAATTTCTCCTTGCCTCACTTTCCTTTTCTGTGCCTCGGTTTCCTTTCATCGTGCCTCAGTTTCCCCACATCGTTCCTTCGTTTCTTCTTGTCCCGCCCCAGTTCCTCAGTTTTTCCACATCGTTCCTCMCTATCCCCATGTCGTGCCTCAGTTTCTCCGTTTCATGCCTGTTTCCTCAGGTCATTCATCAGTTTTCTCATCTTGTGCCCCAGGTTCCTCAGTTTTCCCTTTTTCACCTCATTCCCTCTTTCAGTGCCTCAGTTTCCCCTCGTGCCTCAGTTTCCCTTTCTCACCTCACTTCCCCTTTTCCACCTCATTCCTTCGTTCTGTGCCTCAGTTTCCCCTTTTTTTTTTGCCCCATTACCGCTTTCGGGCGTGTTGCCCTTGTTTTTACCTCATTCCCTCTTTTCGTGCCTCGGTTTCCCCTTTTTTCCCTCATTCCCCCTTTTTTCCCTCATTCCCCCTTTTTTCCCTCATTCCGTCTTGTTGTGTCCCATTTTCTCCGCGTGCCTCAGGGGTGACCGGGGGGGTGTCCCCAAAATCGGGGGTCCTCTCCCCAGACACACCCCCTGCCCGCCCCCACCCCGCTCCAAAGGGAAACTGAGGCACGGCCGAATTCCCTTCACTTTTGGGGGTYCCGCAGACGAGACCGCGGCGCCGCTTCCTGGGGGGACCCGGGCGGTGTCGGGGGCCCCCCGAGTGACCCCGCCGGTGTCGGGGGCCCCCCCSGAGCCGCCCCCCGGGGACATCATCCCCCTGTACTGCGCCCTCCTGGCCGCGCTCGTCGTGGGGCTCGTGGCCTACGTGGCCTTTAAATGGTGAGCGGGGGGCGCCGGGGGGGACACGCGGGGAATTGGGGACCCCTGTGACCCCCCCGTGTCCCCTCCGTGTCCCCCCAGCTGGGACAGCTGCAGGAAGAAGCGGCAGCTGGACAAGGCGCGGGACGCGGGGGACGCGGGGGTGGCGGCGGACGGGGACAAACTGCGGGGGGACGGCGGCACCGGCGGGGACAGCCCCGGGCGACCCAAGACCCGTGAGCAACCGGGACCGGGGGTGGGGACAGCCAGCCCGGGGGGGTTTGGGGACACTCAGTCCGGGGGGATTCAGGGTTTGGGGGGACCCGGTAATTTGGGGAGGTTGCAGGGTTTGAGGGGGACACACAGCCTTGGGAGGAGTCAGAGCTTGGGGCACCTGAGAATTTT
>NW_026623318.1:762685-764089 GCF_030028575.1 Malurus melanocephalus
GGATGGGATGGGATGGGATGGGATGGGATGGGATGGGATGGGATGGGATGGGATGGGATGGGATGGGATGGGATGGGATCGGGGAGCAGCTGGATGGGGTTGGGGAACATCAAAACGGGATCGGGGAGCACCCAAAGGGGTTGGGAAACACCTGGGTGGGATCGGGGAACATCCAGTGGGGTGGGGGAGCACGCGGACGGGATTAGGGAGCATTTGAATGGAATATAATACAAAGTTGGGAAGCGCCCAGATGGGATCGGGAAGCACCCACAGGGGTTTGGGGTCCCCCAGTAGCGCCCCGGGGGGGTYGGGAATGGCCCCCATCCCTCTGTGCCGCGTGTGGGATTTGGGGGCACTGACCCCGTCCCTCCCGCAGCGCCCCCCGAGGGTCCCTCCCCGCTGCCGGGGTCCCCGCGGCGCCAGGACGAGCTGGGAGAGCTGGAGCGGCTCCTGGAGCTGGGGGCGCCCGGCAGCGACCGGCGCGGCCCCGGGGTGGCACCGGGGGACGTCACCTCGGCCGTGTGACCCGCCCGGCGACACCGGGGCCGCGCCGGCTGCCGCTCCCCCTTCCTGATGGATTCCTGGGTTTTTTTACGTGGGTTTTGTACTTTTTTAGGGGTTCTGGGGGGTGGGACGGGGACCTTTGGTGGCTGGTCCCTGGGTGGGGGCATTAAACGTGTCACTGGGTGCCACCAGGGTTTGTGTCCTYGCRTGTCCGTGTGTCCGTGCGTGTTACCGGGATGTGTCCCAAGTGTCACCGGGGGTCTGTGTGTCCCTGGGATGTGTCCTCTCGGGTGTTCTGAGTGTCCCCAMGTGTCCAGGTGTCCCTGGGATGTGGCCCCAGGTGTCCCTTCAGGTGTCCTTGGGCGTTTGTGTATCCATGAGATGTATCCCAGGTGTCCCTCTGTCCCCAAGCTGTATCCCTGGCTGTCCCTGCATTACTCGGATGTGTCCCTGGCTGTCCGTGTGTCCCCACGATGTGCCCCTTTAGGTGTCTGTGTGCCCCAAGGTCACATCCCCAGGACGTGTCCCCTCAGGTGTCCATGTGTTCCTGGGATTTATGTCATTTGCCATCCRCGTGTTCCATTCCCGGGATGTGTGCCAGGGTGTCCCTGTGTCCCACACCCATCCCAGACGGGGCCCAGCCATGGGTGGCCCTGGGTACACCCTATAGAGCCCAAGGCAGGTGGAACTGGGGACAGAAAAGCRCCATTTTTAGCCCCAAAATGCTCTCGGGTCACCTCAAACCTCCTCCCTTCCCTTCCTAGAAGGTCCAGATTCCCAGGAATTCTGAGGGTGACAGGAGGTCCCTGAGGGACAGGGGACACCTTGAACCAAGTCCCCTCTGATGCCAAAACCTCACAGCCCCACCTGGTGTCCATTTTGGGGTTCGGGGTCAGTTGG
>NW_026623318.1:764224-836966 GCF_030028575.1 Malurus melanocephalus
GCACGTTTGGGGCTGAAAGCAACGGGAAAAAAGCAAATTATTATCAATATATTCACATATACGTTAAAATATAATACAGAGCTCGAGAGCAGCGCCGGGAGAGCCAGGCTCGGGAAAGCCTGGAGCGGGAAAAGGCTCGGGAAAGCCCGGCTTGTCCTCGGCAGCGGCAACACAGTTTGTTTTCCTTAAAAAACAACGAGTCATCATCATAATAATAATAAATTCACAGGTTGGTGGTTTGGAACAGCGAATCCTGCTGGGAATCGGGGCTCCCGAGGGTTCTTCCAGGGCTATTCCAGCTCCGTGTCCTCTTTGGGCTTGTAGAGGATCCCGAATTTCTGCATGTACTTCTTGATGTATTCCTTGGTTTTGTGTTTGACGTTCTCGTTGCACTCCAGGTCCTCGGGGTTCTTGCAGTACTTGAGCTCCTTGTTCATCACCCCGTGGGTCAGCTGTGGAGGGGCCGGGAATGCTGGAGTCAGTCCCGGAACTCCCGCCCAGCCCAGCCCAGCCCAACCTCCCCAAGCTGCTCTGCTGCTATTCCTCAAATATTCCCTGTGATCTCCCAATATTCCCTGACCTACTGCCATATTCTTCCCTAAATATTCCCTAAATGCTCCCTAAATATTTGGTGKTGTTCCTCCAACATCTSCTATTCTTTTCCAAACAYTCCCCARTTTATTCTCCTATTATTGCCCAAATGTTCCCTGAGCTACTGTCATATTACCCAAATCTTTCCTGTTATTCCCCAAATATTTCCCAAGTATTCCTCAAATATTCCCTAAATATTTGGTGGTGTTCCTCCAATACCTGCTATTTTTTTCCAAACGCTTCCCAAGCTATTTGCCTATTATTGCCCAAATACTTCCTGTGATTCCCCAAATATTCCCCAAAAGATTCCCTAAATGTTCCCTAAATATTTGGTATATTCCTTCAATATCTGCTGTTCCTTTTCCAAACATTCTCCAAGCTATTCTCCTRTTATTCCCAAATATTCCYTGTTATTTCCAGATATTCCCTAAGYTACTGTCATATGATTGCTCAAGTATTTTGTTACTCCCAAAATATTCTCCAAATATTCCTCGAACAGTCACAAAATATTCCCTAAATATGTGGTRTTGTTCCTCCAATAGCTCTTATTATTTCCCAAACATTCCCCAAGCTATTTGCCTATTATTGCCCAAATTTTTTTTGTTATTCCCCTATTGGCTATTATACCCCAATATTCCCTAAATTATTTTTCTATTACTTCCCAAACATTCCCCAAATATTTCCTAATATTCAATCTGCTATTATTTCCCAAGCATTTCCCAAATATTTCTTAATATTCAATTCACTATTRTTTCCCAAATATTCCCTAAATATTTGGTATTGTTCTCCCAATATTTGCAATTATTCCCCAAATTCCCTAAGGTATTCTCCTGTTATTGCCCAGATATTCCCCAAACACTTGCTATTATTGCCCAAATACTTTCTATTTTTCTTCCAATTATTTAGCTATTATTCCCCAAACATTCCCTAAATATTTCCTATTATCCCTCCATATTATTTATCCATTATTCCCCTATTATTTACTACTATTCCCCCAAATATTTGCTGTTATTCCCCAAATACTCCCCAAATATTTGCTGTTATTTCCCAAATATTACTCAAAATCATTACCTAAAAATTCCCCAAATATTCCCTATTACTCCCCACACTATTTTACTGTTATTCCCCAAATATTTCCTATCATTCCCCACTCTTCCATGTTATCCCTCCACCATTGCTCCTTCCCTTCCCTCATCCTCTCCACACACCTGGCAGTTGGAATGACACRATCCCCCTTCCTGGGGCCATCCCTGTGTCCCCGTGTTTCCATATCCCATGTCCCTGTGTCCCTCGTGTCTCACATCCCTGTGTCCCTGTAGCCGTGTCCCTGTGTCTCTGTATCCCCATGTCCCCATATTCCTGTCCCATTCGTGTTCCCAAGTCCTTGTACYCCATGTCCCCGTGTYCCCATGTCCCACATTCCCGTGTCCACGTGCCCCCATGTCTCTGCATTCCCATGTCCCCATGTTCCCATGTCCCACATTCCCATACCTGTGTCCCCATGTNCCCCATGTCCCCGTGTTCCCATGTCCCACATTCCCGTGTCCACGTGCCCCCATGTCTCTGCATTCCCATGTCCCCATGTTCCCATGTCCCACATTCCCATACCTGTGTCCCCATGTCGCCACATTGCCATGTCCCCATGTTTCTGTACCCCACGTTTCCACATCCCTGTGTCCCCATGTCGCCACATTGCCATGTCCCCATGTTTCTGTACCCCACGTTTCCACATCCCTGTGTCCCCATAGTCCCATGTCCCCACCTCCCCCACATTCCCCCGTTCCCACCTTGCGTGCCAGGTGTTTGAAGTCCTCGGTGGTGGTGATCCTGCCCACCTTGCAGTCGGGTTTCCGGTAGGGATTCAGGCACTGCACGATGAACTGGGACATCTGCAGGAGACAGCGCCTGAATCCGGCTCCCCGCTCCCATCCCATCCCATCCCCTCCCCAGGGTGGCACAGGGATCCCTCACCTCTTTCCTGAACACCTCCTTGCTCTTCTTGGCCAGCTCGCTGGATGTGTCCGCTTCCGCCGTCTTGGGTTTCTTGGAAGACTGGACAGGGGGACACRGGGATGGCACCGCTTCCCTGGTCCCACCTTGGGGACAGCACTCCTGTCCCACAGCCAGGTGGGAGCACACCCTCCCAACCCATTCCCATCCCACTTCCCAGCTCAGTCCCACAGAACTTCCCAGCCCAAGGCCACCACATTTCCCAGTCTGATCCGGGTACAATTCCCAGCACACTCCCCACCCCAAACCAGGGATTTCCCAGCCTGGTCCCAGGACCTTCCCAGCCCAGTGCCGGTGCTCTCCCCATTCAATCCTGGCAGTCCAGGTGAGTTTCCCAGTTCATCTCAGTGGACTTCCCAGTCCAACCTCAGCCCAATCCAGGCACATTTCCCAGCTCATTCCTGGTGACCTTCCAGGCGTAGTCCTGGAACACTCCACACCCCAAACCAGGCACTTCCCAGCCCAGTCCCAGTAAGCTCCCCATCCCGATGCCAGCACGGTCCTCACCCCAATCCAGGCGCAACTCCCAGTCTGATCCCAGCACAGCCCCCAGCCCAGTCCCAGCATTTCCCAGCCCAATCYTGGCACAATTCCCAGTGYACTCCAGTCACTCCCAGTCCTGGGYTGGGAGACACAGGGACCACTCCTTGCTCTTKTTTTCTTTGGAAAAAAAGCTGGAAAAAGAGCAGGGCAGTTGGGCTGCTCCAGAGCGGGAGGAAGCCCTGTGGTGGTGGATTTTCCTTCAGGAATTCCCTGGGAGGGCTGGGGCCCATCACAAACATTCACACGGGTTATCTTTAGCTACAGTGAGGATATAAAGGGAATTTCCTAGGAAYTTCTGGCTGCTCCTCTGAGCACTGGTCCCTGATTTACCGATGGAGCAGAATCCACTCGGGCTGCGTCCCAGAGCACGTCCCACTGTGTCCCTCCACACCCACCTTACCCTCACCGCCATTCCACCCTCCCTGATCTCCATAGAGCCTAAGGAAGGGAAAAGCAGTGTCTCTGCATTTCCTGGGAGAGGTTTGGGAACTGCAGGCCATCCCAGCTTGGATTTTAAGGACAGGAAGAGCAAAAGGATTTATTCAAGGTTTGGAAAGCTGGGGGAGATTTCCCTTCTCCTGCTCTTTGATGATGTCCCAGTATTTTTTTTTAATTTAAAAAATCCCACTTCTTTTTTTTTTTTTTTTAATAAGTATTTAACACTGAGAAAAGCAGGAGTCATCCCATCCCTTCCAGTCCCTAAAAATGYGTCTGGCTGGAGGGCTGAGCTACAAAATCCCGGGAGCAGAGGGACGTGGGGTGTAAATCAGCCCTGCCAGGGAGGTTTTATGGCCGAGGCCTGCCCAGAGCAGGGACATCAAAGCTCCGGCCCCAGGCTCGGCTGCCACTTCAAAAGGCTGGGAATGGGGAGCAGATGGCTCGGGATGGCTCCGGCACCAAACCCTGCAGGGCTCCAGCAGCAAACCCTTCCTGATCCCCAAACACTGAACCCCAAACCCTTCCTGATCCCCAGATCCTTCCTATCCCCAAACCCTGAACCCCAAACCCTTCCTCATCCCCAAACCCCTCCTCATTTCTAAATCCTTCTCCACCCCCAAATCTTTCTCCACCATTCCTTCTCCACCCCCAAACTCTGCTCCATCACCAAATCCCTCTCCACCAAATCCTCCTCCACCCCCAAATCCTTCCCCATACAACCCCTCTCCATGTGGGATGAATGGAAAATCAGTGGCAAAATTGGCAGGGAAATAGGGGGAGGAGAAATAAAATCTCACTTCCAAGCTCCTCCTCGTGCCAAGGTGCCAATTCCTCCTTGGAACATTCTTCCTAATTTTAGGCTAAAATTCCATTTTAAATTTATTTTAATATCCAAACCTCCTTATCAAGGCCTTCCTCCCTCACCCCTCCAAAGTGTAATCCTGTAATCCAAAGCCTGCCAGGAAAACTACYGCAGGAAAAGCTCCCAAAATGGCGCTGTCCCTGTTTTTCAGCCTCTGGAGGAGATGGGAATGAAGAATCCACAAAGATGGTGGGAAAATCAGGTTGGGATGGGATCAAAAAGCCAAATGTTTGGGAAAACCTGGAGCAGCCTGACTGGGATTCTCTGCTCCACCAGCTGGAATCTGCTCCATTGACACCAACGCTTCCATGGAGAACCAATGGGCAGAGCAGGAACGCATCACAAATCCAAGCTTTTTCCATCTAAAAGCTGGATTTTAGACTCAAAACCTTCGGCATCCAGCCCCGTGTCCCTGCCAGCCTTCCTGCTGGGCCACTCCCTCCCTCCAGGAACCCGTTTTCCAAGGGGAAAAGCAGGGTTTCAAATGTGCTTTAAAATGAATCACGATGGTGGCTTCCCACCCCTCTTGTGCCTTTCCATCACGATCCTCCCCCACGGCCCGGGAGCACCGGGAATAGCAGCAGCAGCTGTCRGATGCCGGAGCCACGGTGCCGGGGGCTTTAATCCCTCCTGGGTGGGTTTAATCCACTCGGGAAAGGTGTGGGGTGGGGAGGAGGGTAAAAAATCCACGGAATGTGGTTGTAATTTCAGGGTGGAAGCATTGGAGGCGGGAGCTGCGACCATGGGAACTCTGTGCCAGGAAAAACCCGACCTTCCGGCCACCCCAGCCCAGAAGAGAAGGGTTTGAAGCTCTGGAGTGAGCAGGAACACCTCACCCCGAGGTCAGCCCGAGCCATGGCTCACTCAGGAACGAGGGATTCATGGATTCAGGAAGTTCTGCATCTAAAACCAGGGATTTGGGGTTGGGAGGAGCAGCAAAACCTGGAAGGAGCAGCCGGCTTGTGTCCGGCCTGAGGTGAAGCCCTTGGATCRTCACCTGAGCCCTCAGCTCCTCTTTAGCCCGAATTTTGGGATAAAAGCCCACATTTATGAAAGCATCTTTCCYTGCTGCTCCCTCTGCTGTGCTGGCAGCACCAAGACCCTCAAAATTCCACAGGGAAGTGTCTCCCAAGCTGGGAAGCACCAGCACAGTTCCATTTCCTTGMTCTGAATAGTCCGAACTCCTCCTCAGTACCTCGTTCCCATTCCAGGGATATTCCCAAATACCTCCAAATTGCTCTGTAACACTAAACTTCAGCTCATCCCTCCACAGTGATGCATTTCCCAGCTATTCCAGCTCAAAATCTCCCTTTAGTGCCTCAAATTCAACCTTCATCAATCCCAATATCCTTCAACAATATTTGCAATCTCAAGATGCCAGAATCCCATGGAATGTCGTGGGGTACATGTGACACTGATCCAGGGATAAGAATCCTTGAAAAGRCTTCCCTGGATTCCTCTGTGGAAGCAGCAGCCCTTTGGCTGGGTGGGGAGTGCCAGCTCTGAGCTCATTTTCCAATTAACTTTTTTCCAGGGAGATAAATATTTGTCGGTAATTTCACTGGAGTGAATTCGCCAGGAATCCTGGCTGGAGCACTCGGAGGCGTTCCAGGAATGGGATTAACCCTTGGGATCCTGGCAGCACATGGGAGAAGGCAATGGCACTGTGTGGGATGTTCCAGGGTGCTGCAGGATAGACAATGCCTCCAGTAGCTCCAGGAAATTCCTCCTGGGAATGTGAGAGCACCAGAGCAGCAGGAGAATTGGTTCCTCTTTTCACGGATCCTCTCCAGCTTTTTAAGGGATCAGAAAGGTATTGGGAAGGCTCCCAAGCTACACCCTTAGTTTGTCCTTTTTCAGTGTTATTCCCCCTCATTCCCATTTTTTCAGCCAGCTCCACACACAAGGTTGGAATCCAAGGCACAACTTCAGCTTCCCCCAGGCAATTCCGGTGTCCAAGCAGAGTGTAGCCAGTGGAGCCATTCCAAAGGATCTGGGGTCACTTCTGTCCCCTGTCCCTCCCAAATCCATGCGGATCTCCCATCCCACAGATCCCAGGATGTGTCTCCCTCACCTTCATGGGGTTCTCRTCGTACGTGGGGGTCCCGAGGTCCATCTCAGCCTCGTGCTCCAGGCCTGCATCGTCTCCGGGGCTGTCCCAGGTCGGGGGATCCCACTGGGTTTGTCTGGAGGAAGGAAAACAGGCCATGGTCACCTCCCTGAAGAAACTGGGACCTGCTCTTGGATCATCCCATCAGATGGGACATCCGGATTACATCACCCATGGAATTCCTGGCGTGGGGAACTCACAGCTCCTGGCGATGAGTTTGAGGATTTTTAAGTTGGAGAAGGTTAAAACCAAGCAGGAAGAACTTAAAGAAGGGAATTTGCACCATTCTCTATCATGGTGACAGTATGGGAACAAGAAATGTGCACCACCAGGATGAAATTTCCAGCGTGGAAAGGTGGGAACATTTCAGCAGAGACTCCAKGGAAGGTTCAGCCTCCACTAAGGTTCTATTGGGTCTCCTCATCTCATCCCCAGACTCCCAAAAAACACAGATCACCAATTCCTGCTCGACTGGTTTTAATTCCAGGTGTTTGAAAATTCCTGCTYTGCTATTGGTGTGCAGGGAGCAGGAGAGAATCCAAAAGGGAGATGGAGAAGATTAATGGATGCAGAGAAATGTGTGCCAGGAACAAGAACTAACAGCAGCACACTCAGGATATGGAAAATATTTCCATTTATTTCTTCAGAGATGGATCCCCATCCATACCTCACATGGAGCTCGAAATTTTAAAGGCATCCTTTTTAGAAGCCTAAAAGTTATTTTAATTTCAGGTAAATTCATAGAGGTTGATCCAAAACCTGGCTCTTTGCAAACTGATGGGAAAGGTGGAGGGAAAACACTGGGAAAGTCGTATTTCTTGCAATGGATGTGGAAGCTGGGCTCTTCTCCCAAGAAACAAATGACAGAACCAGAGGGAATGGCCTCAAGGTGTGCCAGGAGACATTCAGGCTGGATACTGGGAAAATTCCTTCTTGGCAAGGGCTGTCCGCAGACAGTGGTGAGTGCCCATCATGGGGGGATCTCAAAGCCCCGAGGATGTGGCATTTGGGGACAGGGGTCAGTGATGGCCACACTCACCTGGTGACTACGTGGTAGTAGTAGATCTTTCCCTCGGGATCCCGGGCTGTTTTCCAGTTGGGAGGGAGGATGATGGTTTTGGGTTTTGGAGGGGAAGGYGGAGGCAGATCCAGGAGGTTATTGGTGACCACCAGCTCTGGCTGGAAACAGCATTGGGAGGGACAAAAAGAGAAACATGAATGGTCACGAGATGTGCCCTGCCAGCTCCTTATCCCACAGGAAAACCCTCCCCATCCCTTTGGATCCAGCAGTGCTCACCTGCTGGATGGGCTGGGGCTGCCCGGCCGCCACGATGGTGGTGACGGCTGCGGGGGGCTGCACGATGACTCCCTGTGGGTGCGCCGTGTAGATCTGCTGGCCCTGGATGTACTGGAGACCGGGCTGGGCATAGCTCTGCAACAGGAAATCACAGTCAGCTGCTTTTCCCAAAAAAACTTCTACTGGAGGAGAGCAGCTTCCAGCAGATMAGGCTGCTCCAAGCCCCAGTGTCCAGCCTGGCCTTGGACACTGCCAGGGATCCAGGGGCAGCCASAGCTGCTCTGGGCACCCTGTGCAGGGCCTCCCCACACTCSAGCCAGGAATTCCTATCCAATATTATTCTCATATTTTTGTAAAGTAATTAATTTTGGTAGCTCCAGATTCTACTTCTAAAAGCCAATGGAAGGTGAGCTCCGACATCCATATTTTACTCATTTACTCAACTTTTACCCAAAAATCTTCCTTCAACAGTCAAAAAAAAAGCATCACTTTTACGAAGAGGCTGTAAAATATTCCTGCAAGCTGCAGATTCGTGACTAGCCTCAACAACCATGGAATCATCATGGAAGTGTTCAGTATCATGGAAGTGTTCAATATCCCCCATCCCTGGCATGTCCAAGGCCAGGCTGGACATTGGGGCTTGCAGCAGCCTGGCACAGTGGAAGGTGTCCCTGCCCATGGCAGGGGTGGCACTGGACAGGCTTGAAGGTCCCTTCCAACCCAACCCATTCCAGGGCTCCATGATTCTCTAATTTATGCCATTTGCAGATGGAAAACACCTGGAATGCGCTTTTCTACTCCCCCTGGGTGGGAAGTTCCCTGAGAAGATGCTCCAGTAAGAGAAGCAGCAAGGAGCGAGTAATGGGGTGTTTTTCCCAGCTGCAGACTGGCTCCCCTTGTTCCCAGACATTCCCAGCTGGAATTACCTGGACGATGGGCGGGGTGGTCTGCGAGTAGGGCGAGGTCACTCCGTAGACGGTCTGGCAGGTCTGGCCCTGGTAGTAGATGGCAGGTTGGGACTGGGCTGGGGAATAGGGCTGCTGCACGGCCAGGGGCTGCTGGCCCGAATCCCACACCCCGTAACTCTGGTTCGGCACCGCGCTGGCCGTGGCCACCGGCAGCACGGCCACGTTGGCCTCCTGGGCCACCGGCACGGCGTCACCCTGCGCCACGTACTGCGGGGTGCCAGCCTCCATGGCGGCGGGCACRTGCTGCACCACGGGCACCGGCTGCGCCGAGCTCAGCGCGGGCTCGGCCGTGTGCCCCACCAGAGTCTGCGAGTGCTCGTAGCCCGCGGGGGAGCACATGGAGTCCATGGAGGGCGTGGGCAGCAGCACCTTGCCCGCGTTGGGGTTGCTGGGGTCCACGTAGGCCTGCATGGGGTAGCCCGGGGGGTAGCCCATGAAGCTGTGGTGGGGCGTGCCGTAGCCCATGGAGTCGTAGGGAAGAGGGGACGTCATTCCCAGGTTTTGGAGCTGCTGTTGCTGTTTCTGGGCTTCYCGCTGGGCCACCTCCTGCTCGAAGAGCTTCCGGCGCTCCTCCGTGGACAGCTTGTTRCGGTCCTTGGGCCGCACTTTCTTCTTGGAAGATGCTGGTGTGTCATACCTGGGACAGAGGAACGGGGAAAGGGGCTGTGAGAGCTCAGGAAGCTGCAGGTCCAGAGCTCCAGCAGCAAAGGGGACGGCAGAAAACATGGAATGCCCAACAACAGCAGCAATTCCAAAGAATGTTCCCTTTTTTCCAGCTGTTTGACCAACTGTGGSAATTCAAGAGAAACACCCACTGGTCCTGCTCGTCCAGGAGGAGCCAGGGCAGAGGGTGAGTGGTCCCAATGGATCAGCCAACTTCACTCTGTGCTGATGGACATGCAAACATGCCGCAGAAATTGTCTGGGATACCCAAACAGGGAACATCTCCAACGCCAAGAGAACCCAAGGAAATGTCACAATCTGCAGAGTATCCCAAAAAGGCCCYGCCAGGAACACTCTGCCACGTTTTCCCAAAGCAGAACCAACAAGGAAYTTGGAAGAGGCTCCTAAACAGGAGCAACTCACACCACAGCGCCTTCCCCCCCAAATTCCAGCACCAGGGTGAGAATTCCATCCTTCCAGTCCAGAACCCCCACACAGGAGCCGCAGACACGGCAAAGAACAAGCGAATCACAGGCAGCACATTCCTGTTTGGAATTCTGCTCGTTCCCAGACYGCAAGTTCAGCTTCAGAAAATAATGGTGTGGATGGGTTTTTTTAATTCCTTAAGAGTTTTCATCCCAAAACGCGGAGCAGCTGGAGGGATTTTTCCAGGGAATTAAAGAAGGGGAAGAAAAAAAAWGCCTAAGGACTTTGATCAAAGCGCAACCAAGAAAAATTTCAGATCAAAGGTGGATATTTCCAGACGTTACGAGTGTGGTAAAACAGGGACTACAAGGAAAAATGCTTTGCAGCCTTAATATAATGGATTCTACAAAGCATCCAGGATATTCTCCRTATATTCTGTGTTCCTGGGATCCATTTACATATCAAAAGCACATTGCTACCAACAGATCTGCTGAAGCTGTTTCCTGGCATTCCCAGAGTAGCTGCAAGATCTGTTAATGGGAACCTCATTGCYGTGAGGAGTTTGATTTCCCTAATTAAAGTCTTTCCTGGCACTGCCTGGAAAGCTGGGAGCAGAAGCAGCCGCCATGGAGGGAGTGGGAAGAAGGAAAYGGAGGGTTCAGTGTCCCTTTCTCCATCTGTTTTGGTATTTTCCTTATTAAATCCCTGGGATAATGAAGGGGGGTGCTCAGAGTGGGTAGAACATCCCCAGGGAAGGATGTTGGTCCTTCACCAACACAGACACAGCACAGAAGGGGAGCCAGAGCAGCAACTCTTCACCTAAAAAATGCCTTTTTTTTTTCTGTTTCTAACAGCCCCAAAAACCCAGGATTTACTTCCTGGGGATGCTTCCAGCCTCGTTACAGAGGCATAGATTTCCATCTGTATGTTTTACCCAGATGTTTCCAACTTTCCCAGCTCAGCTCCACGCGAGCGGCGAGGTTTCCTCGTCTGGCTGACTCGGCACTGATTGTTCCCTAATTATGGAGTGGCTTTGAGAGGGACCACAGAACTTCCTTAAAGGCAATTCCATGGTATTTCTCCTGCCTTTGACACAACCTCCAGTCTCTCTGAACTGCAAGACATGGAATATTTTCCTTCTCTTAACCGGAGTYGTGTTCTCAGCCGTGGCAGTGCTGCCACCATTCCCAAGGAAAGGCAGGGCACAGAGCACTGGCCTGCTGGGATCGCACCTACCTGCATTGTTATCCTCACATGTATTTTTAGGGAATGATCACTCGAGGAAGGACGTTTTGGTGTTAGAAACCCTGGTTTGGGCTCCACTCCTTCCTGTGCAGGCAGGGATTGCTCCGAGTTCAGAACAATCCCCAGCACACCAGGAAGAGGTGGAGGAGGAGGAGAAGGGAATGGGTTTTGAAGGATTCAGAGAGCTCTTTGCATTAGGAGGGTTCCATCCTGGAATTCCTGGAYTCCCCATCCTTGCAAGTGTCCCAGGGGCTTGCAGAAATGTCGGGTAGTGRAAGGTGTCCCTGCCCAYGGCAGAGGGTGGGCCTGGATGAGCTTTAAGCTTCTTCCAACCCAAACCATTCCACGATCCCTAATTTCTGTGCAAGAGCTGGCACAGCTTCCCTTATTTCCCACCTCATTCCCAAAACATGCCTGAAGATGGAGGTGCAGGTTATCCCAGAGAAGGAGCCACCAACAAGGAACCACCCAACTCCCGGGAATGACTCTCACCGCCAGGATTCTTCCAGGAGAAAACCTCCAACCCTGGGGGATTTCAAAGAACCCCAGGACCGTTTTTCCCAGAGATTCCACCCTGGAATATGGCAGATCCCTGGAATATGGCAGATCCCTGCCACCACTTGCCTGTCTTCCGGCCTCTTCGTGCCGCGCTCGTAGGCCGAGGACGGAGGGGACAGGGAATCTCTCCGTCTCTTCTTCTCCTTGCTCTGGCTCTGCCGCTCCGGATCCCGCTCCCGGCTCAGGATGGGGTTCTTGGGAGTGGGGGTCTGATCCCGGAGCCCAGCTGTCTCTCTCCCACGGTCAGCTGTTGGGAAAACAGGGAAAAAGGAGGGAATTCTTATCTTTCAGCATATTAATAGCTCTCCTCTCCTAGAGCAAGAGGAAGACGGCCTCAAGTTGCGCCAAAAAAGGTTTAGGTTGGATATTGGGAATATTCCYCATGGAAAGGGCTTTCCAGCAGGAGTGAGTCCCCATTCCTGCAGGAATTTAAAAGCCATTTGGATGTAACACTTGGGGACATGGACAGTGGGGGCCCTGGCAGTGCTGGGGGACAGTTGGACTCARTCTTGGAGGGCTTTTCCATGCTCAACAATTCCACAATTTGTTTTTCTAGATTTTCCCATGTCACCCTCAGGGCTCCATCTCCTACCAGCCACTGTTCAGGTTCCTTTCTGTTTCCAGGAGCTGTTTCCCAGGAGCAGGAATGCCAGGCTATGGGGCCAGAACATTCCTTGACATTCCTAACTGAGAAAATGCAGAGATTTCATGGGAGCAGAGCAGAACATGGGAAAKGTGAGGACTTACCACTGCTTTCTTTTTCTGCTTGGCTCTTCTTYGGGATGCGATACACCTCCTGTGGAAAAGCCACAGGCAGGGTCAGAACTCCAGCCGCTCACAAACCACCCCAAACACCCAAAAATCACACAAATCCTACATTTATAAAAAACTACCAAAAAGGGTCTCATGAATGAAGGTTCTGGTGGGGCTTGTGGTGCTTTCCATATATTTCCTGGGCTCAGTGTTTGATCTTTGATGGATTCAGGTGGAATTTTGGGCCAAGAGCTCTGGGCAGTTATAGGGCCCCAYACCTTCTGTGGTGACAGAGGAGTGTCCCAGCAGCAGCTCCTGTTGTCCCTGTCCCAGTCTCCAAGGCAGTTTCAGATTGTCCTGCAGGGGCAGGGAGCTGGGTTTGGTGATTCCTACAGGTCCCTGTCAACTGGACACATTCCATGGCTCTGTGATCCCCGCTGTGGTGGCCAACACCTGCTCCCCCTGTCCATGGACCCTCCCTGGCTTCTCCCAGCCCCCCTCACTGGGCACAGGGTCCCCATTCCCATGGTGTTCCCCAGGTCTGATGTTTGATGTTGGAGCATCCCAAGGGAAATAAGCAGGAGGGCAAGGCCAGGTTGGACACTGGAGCAGCCTGGGATAGCAGGAGGTGTCCCCAGCCCTGGGTGACCACAAAGGTCCTGGCAGCTCCAGGTGGAAAACGCACCGCGGCAAGAAAGGAAAGAAGAGGTTTGGGTTTAGCCCAACATCCCTGTGAAATCCCACTGGATCGCGCAGGAATGACTCTTTCCATGTCATTGGAAACAACTGTGCATCTCCACAATTGAGATATGAGGTTTATTAGCACCTCTCCATATTCCATTGTGTTTTAATTGGAATATTCCAGCACAATCCCTTTTTATCTCAGTGATACTCATGATCCTACCRAGGTTTTGCAGCATTCCTGACTGTCTAAATGCTGGAAGCGTGGAAGAAAAAGCTCATTTTTGTTTAATTCCTGCTCCTATCATGGCCTAGCTCTGCTCCCTTCCCAAAGGAATACAGTATTCCCAAGAATTCCCACTTATTTCAAACAGAATGTGGGGAAGCAGCTGGTTTGTGCATGATGAAGCATCCCTGATGGAGCAGCAGCTGCATTCCAAAAAAATCCCACCAAACCATAAAGGAGATGCTCAGTGCTACATAAAGCTGACATTCCAGCTTTCCCAGGGCACCTTCCCTAAAATATCCTTTCATTTAAGCCCTGGATGAGGCAGAGTGGGAGAAAAGATGTATTCGGCTGTTGCTGGGGGGTGAAGGCTGCTCCCAGTGGGGAATTTCAAGCTCCCACATGCTCAGAAATGTGGAAGCTTACCGTGACTTGAGTCTCAGATTTTACAGAATGTCCCTTTTTTAAAATTCYTTGAGTTTTTCAAGCTGTTTGTGAATTAATTAATGGGTGTCTCGGGGGGCTYATTAGCAGTGTGTCCACCCCCAGCCCTGGATGGGCAAAAAATGAGAATTTCCTTTAGGGAGAAAAAGGAAAGGAGAAGAAACCCTGTTGCGGTTTGTCCACGAGGSAAAACCACTTCAAAAGTGCTGCTGCTGGTTAAAAAAAGAAGGGATTTGGGCCAAGATTTTCCGTTTTTTAAAGATATTTTTGCTTTTCCATAGAGCTTGAACACAGCATGTGGAGTCTGAAGCAGCTACAAAAAAAGAGAGGCATTAAAATTCTCTAAAAAGTCCCTATTTTATTTTTAAAAAAGAACAACTTTTTAATAAAAAAGGGGGTTTTAAGTTGTTTTTATTTATTTACATGTTTGCTGTGGGTTAAAAGACTCCAAATGCACATTTTTTTAGACGAAATGTAATGAAACAAAGCAGCAGCTCCATGTTTGGGGTGGGGASACATGGAGGAGGAGCCTGTAATTATATAGGAGTTATATATTTATAAATGATGTAATCTATATAATGTCTAATCATGGAATCATGGAATGGTTTGGGCTGGAAGGACCAAYTCCAATTCTAACCCCTAACATGGGCAGGGAACCTCCCACTAGCCCAGGGTGCTTCAAGCCCCAACCAGCCATAATCTATGGATTTGGTTTTRTTTTCCTGCAGAATTCCAGAGCTATGGATGGCTGGCTGGGATGATTGTGCCTCATGTGGGACAAAGATGATCAGGAGGGCAGGTTCTGAAAGCCCTTGATCACCCACCAGCAATGAATTTTCCTTATTATTTTCTTTCTTTCCCACATTAAACTCCTAAAAAATACTCATTTTCAGAGGAGCACATCCAAAAAACAAAAAAAAAATCCCCCACGTCTGTGTCACGGATGTTCCCAGAGGGCATGAGGAGCCACCAAGGAATGACACGATGGATGAACTGCCCAGAGTGGAAGGACAATGCAAGTGTCAGGAAGAGATGAACTACACCAACTCCCCAGCTCCTCAAAAAGGTCTGTCCCCTTAAATGCAGGATGTGGAAAAGGAAATCACTGGGAAAAGGGTCAGTGGGAAGAGAAGGATGAGAAGCTGGAGTAAGGGGACCTGGCAATCCCGGCACCACCACTCCGGCCATGCCTCGCTTTAGGTTCACAGGACACTGGGGGAGCCCATTCCAGGAGCCATCCCAACAAACTGGCCAGCTCTAACCAAGCCCAGAAAACCCAAAATCCAGGAAATAGATGAGCCGGGAGTGAGCTCCATCCTGTTGGAGAGCAACTCCAGCTCTACTCCATGCAGCCTCCAGCATCCATRTGCGAAGATGGAGGCAGCGAAGGCTTTGAACCAGGAACAAACAGAGAGATTTGTCCAAATTGCTCCATGAAAAGCAGATGGTGGTCAAACCAGACCCGGGAAACTCCCAAGAAAAGCCGATTTTATTTTTGGAAACGGAAGCTGCTGGCTCAGAGCTGCAGAATTCCTCAATCAACACGACCGCYGCTAACGGGCTCCAAATGGCTCCCRAGCTGCCAGCACGGCTTTGAAGGGATTGCCCGGAAAATTAAATGCAGAAGGAAAAGTGACACGAGTCTGTTGGACACAAAAGAAGGGGGGAAAATGGGATTTAGGCCATCCAGCCTCAGGCACAACCCAGCCTTGGTTTGGGAAGGGCARGAGCTGCAGGATGGACTCACAACTCAAAGGATTCTGCAGTGGGAAAGAAAGATTATGCCTTGATGGAACCTCCTCCATAAATCAGCCAGTTATTCCTGATTTAATGGTTGGACTYCATGATYTCAGGGGTCTTTTCCAACCTTAAGGATTCCATGATTTTACCCTATGATTCTAYCCTGTGATTATTATCCTATGATTCTGCTGCCTTGCTAAGGGAACACCACCCATCCCAATCGAACCCCTACCAGGCTGGATTCTTTTCCTTCCCTTCCTCCCTCCTCTCCTCCCTTCCCTCACATCTCCAGTGTGATCCCAAGGGATGGAGCAGAGCAAAAGGAAGGACCAACATCACAAAATCCCTGCTTGAAGGCCAGAAAATCCCACAGCAAACCATGGCCTGGCTGCTCCTCAGTCCTATTGTTTGCCCAAACTCTTCCTCGCTCTAAGTTATAACAAATTATAGAATTCCTGATTAAAGCACGGKATGTGCGTGCTGGAGTCAGAGCCAGGCACTGCAGGAAGGCTTCACTGGGAAAGGAACAGGCCAGAGCAGCTTCAAGGAGCTTCACCAAGATCAGTCCGAGGAGACTCGGAAAGATCATCCCAGGGGAAGACGGGACCTCARCTGGCCTTGGTCACCCAAGCTGTCCCTGCCCTGGCTGAAATGGCCTCCAGGGGAGGTTCAGGTGGGATACTGGGGAAATACCTTCCCGGAAAGGGCTGTCCAGCCCTGGCACAGCTGGGCTGCGGAGTCCCCATCCCTGGGGGGGGATTTAAAAGCCATACAAGATGTGGCACTTGGAACAGTGGTGGCCTCAGCAAAGCTGAGGGAAGACCTSGACTCCATGGTCTCTCAGAGCTTTTCCAACCTTACCAATTCCCTGATTACATTATTATTAAGCTCACAGATGGATGTTTTCATGGAAAAAGCTCCACCACTTTGGCCAAAGTTGGGGTGAGGACCCAGCCTTGAGCTCCAGGTCACCACGAATGCTCATGAGGCCATAAATGTCCAACTAAAACCTTTGAAACCCAAGACTGGCTCTTCCAAAAGGTTTTTCCTAAACCCAAGACCTTCTCCARCTCACAAGGAAAGGGACTGTGGATGCTCAGAGCCACAACTCCCAGCTGCCCCTATGGGGTGCAGGTAGATTCCCAAAGCTCGGTCCCACATGAGGCAGGGCGGCACCAAACGTCCTCTCCTGTCCCTGAGCTCAGCTCCTCAACCTCAGCTGCCAAGGGGATGTTGGAGCCACCACCTGTGCCTTGTCTGGGTGCCCACCAGCCAGCCTGTGGTGCCGGGAGGGAGTTTTCAGCCCRGGAGAAGCCGTGGGACGCTGCCTCAGGGAGCGGGAACGGCACCCACGAGCCCGGGCTGAAAACTCATCCCACCGGGAAGGTGAGTGCGTGTTGTGCTAGGGCTGTGGCCGCAGCCAGCGCTCCCCACGCAGCCAGAGCGTTGGAGCCCTGGGAGGACTTCYGAGTCCAAAGTGTAGAGGTAGAGAAAAAAATTAAGCTCACTTAATCCTTTCAGGCCAGGAGCTGGGATTTCCCGGAGCGACGTCCATTGCCGGCAATGGACGCACCAAAATAACGTCGGCATCCCCGAGTTAACCACCTCTGTCCTCCTTTCACCTATCACACTGCTCATGCATCAGCCAGCTTCCCAACCATCTTCCCGGCTCTTCGCGCTATGTCCTCTCCCTTCTTCCGCACGGAGTTGGAGAAAAGGAGCCCCTTGGTCAGCTCTGGCTGCCCGGAGAAGCTGGATGGAAACGGTGGAAATTACAAGGGGGTCATCAGCAAGGCGGGAGAGGACAGCGCTTAAGTCACGACGTTTCCGACCCTCCCGCCCCCCAGCCAAGGTGCTCCACCGCTCCAAAARCCCGGCTTTTCCAAAGCTTGGGTGTGCTGGGAAAGGCACATCCTGGGGGTGAATGATCCATCCCCCTTCCAGCTTGGATTTGTCTTTTAGACATCCGGGATGGGCTTCGGTGGCACCTCGTCAGGTGAGAGTTGGACAGAGGCAGTTAACTCTTAGAGCCGTGAAAAAGTTCAGGACAGGATAAATTCCCAGCTCCCAGTTCCCCTACGATTGTTTTATAGGAAAAATGAGTTGCCACAGCCCCATGTCACAATCCTGCTATTTTTGGGATGGATTCGCTAGGATTACTCCAAGCTCATGAGATCCAGCCCCATCCCTACAACCAGACCATGACCTGAGGTTAATTCATAAATACATGGAGAGGATGAGAATCGGCACCTAAAATATTGGAATGTGTCAGAACTCCGTGGTCCAACCACAGAATTCAGCAAAGGCCTGCGGATTCCCAAGCTGAGCTTCTGCAAGCTCCAAAGAAAACAGAAATCTTGGGGATAAAATGACACCGTCAGATCAAATTTGGTGTCAAACCAGTATTTTGGGTGAGTTTTATTAATATTTTTTATYATTTTCTCTGTGCTGTTCCATGTACACAAGCATGAAAGGGAACAGGACTGTTCCAAAGAAAAAACTCCATCAGGATACCCAAAATCTGTCTGCAAAGCAGAGCAGGACTAAAGCCTGACTTAACTTCCAGTTTAAAATAGGTTGGACTTGACCTTGGAGGCCTTTTCCAACCTTAACAATTCTCTTGGCAATGAGGGAAAAGGAATTTTTCCAATTTAACCACAAATTCAACCTGACAATGTCACTTCAAGAGAAGAACCACATCAAGAGGCTGCAGATCCAAATCTATGAAATTATCAGATCCACTTAGAAAATAGGGAAGGAAAACACCAAAGCACAACCCAACCTCCCTACAGAAATGTATTTCAGTCACCTCATTTCATCCCACTCTAAGACTGGTGGCACAAATGATCGTGCCACCAGTGAATATTCACAAGTACCTGATCCTCCTGAAAAATTCAGAGGGAGGTACAATGTCCCTGAATTCTCCTGGGAATCTGTACATTTCTAAATCCTGGTGGTTGTAGCTACAGAATGGCACCGGCAAAGCTTCAGGTGAGGTCTCCTCCACCTGCACTGGTGCCACAGCACAATTAACACTTGTTATTTTAATTAACCTCTTTCAATGATTCCTCATTATCAAGGTCAATGGGTAAACAAACTCCTTAGCTCTGTGATGCACCAGAAAACATAAATTTGCTTAAAACTACTTCCAGTAATTAAAGCTGGGCTGGTGGTTGATTAAGAGAAGGGCAGAGGAGCCTCCCAGTCCCACCTAGCCCACACGAAGTTGGCATTACGTCAACGCCTTTAATTCCTGCTGCATTCTCAGGAATCACTGGGTTTGGCCTTTTTAATTAAAGAGGCTCCCACCCCTCCTGCCCTTGAATGTAAGGAACAGAAGATAATACAGAATGCAATAATAATGGAATGCAATCCGACAGAGGCAGCAGATTGGTGGAGAGTTTCCGAAGATCTAAAGAAATGCAGGAATGACTGAAGTGTTGAGTGGAGAGTGAGATCCACAGAACGATGACATAGTTTGGGTGGGAAAGGACCTTAAAGAACATCCAAAGCCACCCCTGTCATGGGCAGGAACATCTCTCACTGTCCCAAGGTGTCCAAGCRCCAGTGTCCAACCTGGCCTTGGACACTGCCAGGGATCCAGGGGCAGCCACAGCTGCTCTGGGCACCCTGTGCCAGGGCCTGCCCACCCTCACAGGGAAGAATTCCTTCTTAACAACTGATCTAAATCTTCCCTCTTTTAGCTTAAGATTGTTACTGGGACATGATCCTACACCCCATGAAAAAGAAACTGCTGAGTGAAGATCACATTGGCCACCCATGGACAGGGACAGAGGAAAGAGGGAGCCACCAAGCCCTTCCTTTAGAGAGGTCTTCTTGAGAAGACCTTGATGGGAGTGAAACCCCTGAAGTYCCCAGTAACACCCAAATCTGGGCATTTCCAACTGCAAAGACCCTCGAGGCTGAATACAACATGATCTTTGAGAGAAGCTGGTGTTGCCAACAGACCCTTCCCTGGAGGCTCCACACAGTGCAGAGGGAAAGCAGATGTTGAGAGGGCAGGAAAAGCTGAGGATGTTGGGATAACTGAATTCAGAGAATCCCAGAATGGTTGGGCTGGGAAGGACCTKAAGGATCATCCACCCCCTGCCATGGGCAGGGACACCTTCCACTACTCCAGGGTGCTCCAAGTCCTGTCTAACCCTGGACACTTCCAGGGATGGGGCATTTAGGAGTAGCCTTGGCCACTTTCAAGGATGGAACTCAGGATCAGAAAGTCCACCTGAATGTGTTTCAATGGTGATTGAATGAATTGATTGTTTCAATGGACACGAACCACTTCCAACCAAAATTCTCATAGCACCTCTGGYCTCTTTTCCTTATGGATTAACCAGGGAATCTCAATCCCTCAGAGCTGCCCTTTCCCTGAACAGGCTAAAAAACAGCAGGATGGCTGAGGTGTCCCTGTGTGCCCAAGCCCAACCAGCAGCTGGGTTCAGTGTGTGACACACCAACATCTGTGCTCCAGTCACACCCAGGGCACTTCGCACCAGAGGATTTATATAGAAAGCACCCCTTGTGTAAAAAAGGCCATTTTAGTTACCAAATATTGACCAAAKGGCATCAAAGCAGCCCCACTTGCACCACACCACCACCAAATTCATGCTTTCCTTAGCTCCAGGTGCTGCATGGAGCAGCCTCTTACCTTGAGCTCCTTCCAGCTGTCGAGCAGCCTGGTGGCCAAGTCGCTCACATCCACGATTTTATCTGTCTGCTCCTGGCTCCTCTCGCTCTCCACGTCGGAAACTCCTTCCTCTTCATCCTGCGACGGAGTTTCCATGGCCATGGGCTCTTCCAGCTTCGCTCCATTGCTCTCCTTGACCTCAGCCTCAGGCTCAGCCTCCAGCTCCACAGGCTGGGATTTGCTGCTCTCCACAGGTGCCTCCACAGCAGCTTTGATCTCCTGCTGCTGCTGCTGCTGCTGCTGCTGCTCCTCCGTCACCTCCATGGGAGCTGCCTCCAGCTGGTCCAAGTCCTCCTTGCCCTCCTTCCCTTCCAGCTCACTGGTGGTGTCCGAGATGGCACTGTCCATGCTGTTCTCGCTGATGATCTTCAGCCTGCGGAACACCAGCTTCTTGGGGGTGTCGGTGTCGCCCTCGGCGCTTTGCTTGGCGGAGAGCTCGGGGGTGTTGAGCGGGGTGTGGGCACGGGACGTGTTCTCGCTGGAATAGCCGTCGCCCTCGCTGAGCTGCGGCACAGCTGTCTTGGTCTGCGCCCARCGCTGGATGATGGGCAGCACCTTGCTCTCCTCCAGCATGTTCTTGGTGGGGATGGGCAGCAGCTCCAGCGTCTTCATGATCTAAGGGCAAGGACAAGCAGGGCACTGTCAGAGCCATCAGGATTTACAGCTGTGTCCWACTTGGAATAATTCACTTTTCTCGGGAAGAATTAACTCAGCAATACCAAGGTGATCAGGGAATCCCAGAATGGTGGGAAAGGATCTTAAGGATCATCCTGTTCCATGGGCAGGGACACCTCCCACTATCCCAGGCTGCYYCAAGCCCTGTCCAACCTGGCCCTGGACCCTTCCAAGGATGGRAAGTCCACAACCTTCCTGGACAACCTGTGCCAGGACCTGACATCCAAGAATTCCTTCCTAATATCTCATCTAAATTCTAAATAGATGATCTAATTCATCTAATGATGGTCCCAAGTCATGGATGAGAGATTTCAGGACCAATTTCTCCATGGAAAGGGTTACTAAACATTGGCAGGGGCTGCCCAGGGAGGTTTGGAGTCCCCRCCCCTGGMRGTGTCCAAGGAGGGACTGGATGTGGCACTCAGTGCCCTGGGCTGGGGACAAGGTGGCATCAGGCACAGCTTGGGCTCAAAGATCTCGAACTTGCAGATGTCTTTGGGCATCCAATCCCAAACTGCTTATGGAAAACTGAAACATTCCAGTTCCACCTCACATTGTCAGGATCTCAAATTCCCTGTGCTTCAGCAAGGAATAAACAGCAACAGCAGCCYCCTTTAAGTCTAGCTCATGGAATCTACCTCAGGAATCTAAGGAAAACCACAGGAGCAAATTCCTTCCGTTTATTAAGGATCTGCCTGAGGGCAGAAGTTTCAGGCCTGCAGTTCTGAGGCACCTGAGTTTGTTTGCCATGAACACTTGGCACAAATTTGTATTTAAAAAAAAACAGAAAGAAGGGAAAGAAAAACCTCGTGATCCTGAGCTTTCAGCAAAGCTGCCAAAACCCTTTTCCCCAAAAAGGGCTGTCCAGCCCTGGCACAGGCCAGAGTCCCCATTCCTGGAGGGATTTAATAGCCCTGTGGATGTGGCACTTGGGGACACGGGTGGCCTCGGCAGGGCTGGGRAATGGTTGGATTCGATCTTAAAGGGCTTCTCCCACCTCGAGGGTTCCGTGAGAGCTCCCAGTGCCAGGGAATTACCGACCTCCAGCTGCAGTTTCAGGTTGTTGGCGGTGCTTCCTCTGCCATCGCCCAGCTCTGTCATCCAGATCCAGAGCAGGGACAAGCCGTGACACTCCAGGAAGGACTTGAGGCAGGACTGCGAGTGTGTGTTCTGGAGAGCCAAATGTGGGAACAGTCAGAGACTTCTGGGCAAAACCACAGCAAAGTGCTCCACTGGGATCACGGTCAAAGCCATGGCAGAGCCAGAACTCAGCACCTGAGCAGGTCCAGCCTGATGTGAGCAGCTGGAACTGCTGGGATTGGAGCAGAATCCAGCAGCAGGACCATGATAACCCTACAGCTCCTACTGGGGAATCAACTCATGGATAATGGATCATGGAGCCATTCGGCTGAGCTTGGGATGCTGGAACAAGGGCAGGACCTGCCTCCCACATTCCCCCTCTTCCTCCCAGGATGTCACTTGGATCCCATGATCCCCCTCTCCCCAGGGGCACTCCTCACCTGGATGAGTTTGAGGCAGGTGAGTTTCTGCTCCAGGGTTTCGATCCGGACCATGAGCCGGGATAAACTCAGCACCTGGTTCTTATCRGAGAGACCCTCCCCGTTCTCCAGCAGCGCCTCCAGCTCCCCATCCACCTGCCACAGCCACAGGAAAACAACCTCAGCCTCAAGCCAGGGAATTCCCTGACTCCAGCCTCTGCTTTCCCTAAGGAATGGCACATTTTAGCTCTATACAGGTGGAAATTCCAGGTGGCTACACCAAAACTCCCAGTCCTGAGTTTGTCACTGAAACATTATCTTTAATTCCAGATAAAATGTATATGCTCTGAATTGAATCAATTCCATATACATTGTAACAGATTTATGGATTATAAACTATAACAGATTTGTAATCCTTACAACCAGAGATTTCCTCTCCACATGGACATGGAAATATCACCCATCATCATTTAGTCACTAATTAGTGTTTTAAAACATCCTACAAATTATTTAGTAATCATTTCTTGGCTTGCTCACTCTCTGATAAAGAAAATAAAAATGAAACTGGCATTTTTCCACTTTGCGAAAGAACAGGAAATAAATCTTATCCATAGAAATAGGGGTTTGTTGTCTTTAAGGACAAAATAATTACAATTTGTAGGAAAAATAATTACAATTTGCAGGAATTAAAGAAGAGCCTGTGCAGGTTCTTGCTGAAGTTTTCACCCAGAAAAATTCCTTTTGCTCTGGATTCTCTGCAGTTTTTCCACATGGTGTGAACCTGTCCCTGCAATTCCAAGTGTTGCCTCTAAACCAAAGGAATTTAGAGACCCAAGTTCCATCTCCCAACCTGGAGATGGCCAAACTCTGCCCTTGGAGCTGCCAGATTTTCAGGTGATCCTCCAAGTGGTGAAGCCAACATTGTTCATCATTCATCAATGTTTAAAAATCACAGAAMACAACCCAATTTTTTTAATCCATGTGGAATTTATGGCTGTTTTTAGTTATGGATGAGCAAATACTGGATCTTTGAAAGTTCCTCTCTGGTGGGACTTTGTGTTAAAACAACCAGGAGAAAGGAAATACAGATTTCACTGAAGATCCAAGAAAATACAAATATTGAGGGACCTCGTGAAATAAAATCATTAAAATTGGAAAAGACCTCAAAGATCATCAATCCAACCTTTAATGGCAAATCCATGGAAAAGACTGAACCCTGAGGTCAGAAGGAGTCATGAGGGAACGATGAGGGAACAAAGGACAGGATGACAGGAAACAGCCTCAGGCTGTGCCAGGGGAGGCTCAGGTTGGATATGGGGAAAATTCCTTCCTGGAAAGGGYTGGTGGTGGTGGAGCCCCCATTCCTGGAAGGATTTAGAGCCGTGTGGATGCGGCACCTGGGGATGTGGGTGGCCTTGGCAGTGCTGGGGGATGGCTGGACTCAATCTCAGAGGGCTTTTCCAACTTCAGGGATTCTGGGAGAGCCAAACTCACCGAGTCCTTCTTCCGGGAGCGCTCCTTCTTCATCTTGCCGCCAGCCGCGCGGATGCTGACCCGGTTCTCCCCGCCCAGGTACCCCCGGCAGTTGGAGGAACCGCAGAAACATTTCTGGGCCTCTTTGCTGTGGGGGGACACCAAGGAGGAGTTCAACGAGAGCTCAACTCCAGCCACARCCACCTCTCCCCCTTTGGAAAACAGGGATGGGAATGGCTCTGCATGGAAAAGCCACTGGAAACCCCAGTGAGGTCTTTGCTCCTGACACAGCTCCCACGATCCTGAATTGTGTTAGCTGGAAAACCAAGGCTGCTTGAATTCCAGGCTCTCCACAGGTCAAGAATTGGGAGCCAGAGAGGAAAAAGTGGGGCTGAAAGCTTCGTATCCCACATTGCCATCAAAATCCTAATTTTCCTAAGGAATTCATCCTCAGGATTATACATCCCCTAAGAAAAGCTTGCATTTCATAGCATTTTATGTATATATATATGTATATACTATGCCTTATATTGAATTTTAGAACTCAAAACAGGATAAAGAATGCGCTCAGGATTCATGGAAGGAGCAAAATCCACATGGAAAATTTGCTTTGCATGTACAGCCATGGATAATAAATATTTTATTTATATATATATATATATATAAATAAATATATTTTATATACTATCTGTATTTTATATATATTATAGTGTATTAAACATATGTTATTTATAATAGATGTTAAATATGTATAATATATAATACATTGTATAAATGTTATATATTATATATTGCATATATAATACATATTATATACAATGTATATTATATGCCATATATAAAATAAATATCAGCCAGATAATAAACAGAATTCTCAAGGAATATTTCTACCAAGCCTCTGTACTTYCTACTTGACACAGCATCCATATTAAACTCTATTCCACAATTTCTTGGGCAAATGGTAGGGTTTTATTTTGAATATGTGGAATCCACTGGAGGAATGCAGCTCTGCAGTGATAAGAACCAAGGAAGCTCAGCGCAAGGAATTTCTAGGGAGGAGAAATAATCTTGAACTGCAACTAAAAACTCATTCTTGATTTTCCTGCTCACAGGAAGGGCCTGGAGAAGGATCCAGAAGGAAAAGGAAGGGATGCTCCTTAATACTTCACCAAAYAGTAATAGAGGAATATCAGGCTCAGGTTTAGCAAAAGGATCTGAATTCCAGGCTGGCTGGAGCTTTCCCTGCAGCCCTGGATTAGGCCAGAAGAGGGGATGTGTCGTCTGGGAAGTTTTACAGCTCCTCACATACTTGCAAAGTCATAAAAGAGGGATGGGGAAGGAAGAACGGGAATTCTTGAGGTATATTGCAAAGTYTGGAGCATGGCTAATTGATGATTGGACAGAGGAAGAAGCAGGGAAGGGAATTATCTGGGAAAGGGATGGAGTGAGTGGGACCAAAGTGACACTGGGAAGGATRAAGTGCCCATGGAATTCCTCTCCAGGAAATGGAACGCACCCATATCTCTGGAATTGGTAATCAAAGGTCAGCTCCGAGCCCGACGGGACCAGCTTGGTGGTGAAAAATCCAACCCGGAGCTGCCCATTCACAGTCCACTGTGGAAAAAAGATGCCAAGAGTTATTCCAGGCTTGACTCCAGGGTTGCTTTCCCTGAACCACATTAATCCTTGGAAAAGCAGCAGAGGGGAGTTCAAAATGGGGCAAATTGCCTGGTTTAAATCCAGTGTTTTCACATCATTGATACAACAGCAACAAAAATTCCCAAAATGAAGAAGGAAAACGCTTCACTCTGAGCTCTCCAGAGGGAGAAGCCGTGGGATTTGATCCAGCATTTTACCTTTTGGGTCTCACAGTTTGGCTCACAGCTGTGGTTCATGAAGCGGGAGCAGTTTCCTTTCTGGGTGGCATCAATGATCTGAAAAGAAACAAGAAATCCAGGAMAAAATGTTCATTCCCTGGAATGGGAAGCAGCTACAAACACAGCCCATGCAGGAATCATCTCCTTTCCTGCTCTCTATCTGATACTCCCCATATTTATTTTGGGGATTGGGGTTTGTTATGACATAAGGTCCCCCCAAAAAGAGCGCTTCTCTTAGTTTTCCGGAGKTCTCCAGTTGGATGTGGATCCTGGATTTTGTTTCTGATACAGCTATGAAGGGTAAGGAAGGTGAATTCTTCTCCCACACACCTCATACTCGAAGGGAAAAGTCATCCCCTGGATCACTTCCAGAAATAAAACTCATTTTCAAACTGGAAATGCTCCTTTGTGCCCCTTAAAATCACACAACAAACTCAAAATTCCTTATTTTAGTAGGGAAAAAAAAGAGGAAATATCACTTGGAGTATTTTTAGCTGCTTTTCTGTCAAGCTCCCCAGACCCAGAAAGTCCTGACGGGAGAGACAAGGAGAATATGAGATGGTATTTCTATTTATCCCCTTGTTCTCAGGCAGAGGGAASAGCTCTACATCCCACAGAGCTGAAGCAGCCATAAATAATTCAGGATATCCGATACATAAATATTCCAGTGGCATCCTGCACAGAGGGACTCGGACAGCTAAAACTGTTCCAATTTCATRAAGTTGGCTGTCAAAGGAAATGCAGATTTTTGGTGTATTTGGGCACCCAAAAAGGGCGAGTTTGGCTTGGAGCATCTTCCCAAACAAGGTTCCTCTCCCATGGATGTTTGCTGATGGAGGGGATGAGCCATGCTCCATGTTTTCCTTTCCAAGGACACCTTTCCCTCCCTAAGGACACTGGGATACATTGAAGCCACCAGAATTTTGTTAAAACCAAGCAAAGGTTTGTGTGACCTTTGGTCACAAAGAAAAGGAAGTGTGGCTTGAAGTTTCCTTTCCTCAGGAAAACACTCCTAATGGATTCAGGGCATTGCTCCATGGATTCCCAAGGAGCTGGTGCTGTACACAGCTAAATCCAGCCTTTCCCAAAGGCAATCCTAGCAATCCCACTGCTCACCTCATCATTCTTCAGGGCCATGAAATAATAGTGGATGTTCTTGTTCCGGGCATATTCCTTCACCCGAGCCTTGAATTCCTTGTGATCCAACACTTCCCCACAGTATTCTAAGACAAAAGTGTTACTGCAAGAGAGRAAAACATCGATTTTCTTAGCAAAAAGACACCAATAAACACAAATAATCCTTGCTGGAGTGGATCCTCTGAACAYAACTCACAGCCTGGCCATCCTGACAGTGTAGCTACAATGATTACATGCCTCAAACTCGGGGAATTCTGATTCATTTGGGATTTCATGCTGCCACATGGGAAGGTGACAGAGGAATAAAGCTCTCYTTTGGGCAGGGTTTATTCTATGTATTCTGTATATTCATGGAATTTCAGGATGGCGTGGGTTGGAAGGGAACTTTGGGATCAACCCATTGCACCCCTGTCACAGACAGGGACACCTTCCACTATCCCAGGGTGCTCCAAGCCCCAATTTCCAACCTGGCCTTGGACACTTCCAGGGATTCAGGGGCAGCCATAACTTCTCTGGGCATCCTGTGCCAGGGCTGGACAGCCCTTTCCATGAAGGAATATTCCCAGTATCCAACCTGACCTTCCTCTGGCACTGCTTAAGGTCATTTCTTCTTGTCCTGTTCCCTGGGAGCAGAGCCCAACCCCCCCGGCTGCCCCCTCCTGTCAGGGAGTTGTGCAGAGCCACAAGATTCCCCCAGAGCCCCCTTTTCTCCAGGCTGAGCCCCTTTCTCAGCTCCCTCAGCTGCTCCTGGTGCTCCAGACCCTTCCCCAGCTCCACTCCCTTCCCTGGACTTGCTCCAGGACACTCCCTTCTCCCAGTAAACCTCATCTTGGTTTCCCCATCCTGCTCCTCCCTTGTGCCTCGGGCCACAGGAGATTTCAGCATCCTCACTCCTCTCCCTTTTCCTGGCCCCACCTCAACCAACACTTGGAATTACAATCCTAAATTAACAACAGGGGGAAAGATCCCCTCCAGATCTTCTTGTCCAAAGAGGAGGAGGACACAGGAAGAGAGGAAGCCTTGCAGARGTGGGAAGAACAAACACAACTGGAGTGCAGCAGGGACAGAGAAAGGGGAGGCAGATTCATCYCAAGAATAAACCATGGAAAGGCTGCTGGGAAAACAGGAAGGGCAAATCCAGAGGGGAAGATCAAACAACAGATGGGCAGCTCCYAGTGAGGAAGAGGGACACCCAGCAAGGACAAGGACAGGCTGGAGAAACCTCAGCCAATCTACCAGGAAAACCAAGAACTCCCAGGCCCTTTTCCCTTCAGGAGGGAGTAGAAGAGTGGGAAGAGGCCATGGGTAGAGGGAAGGCTTACGATGGCAGGTCCTTGGCAGCTCGGAGCCCCCAGCCCTTCTTCTCGGTCAGGATCACCTCCACATCCGCGTGCTGCTTCTTCTGGAAGCGTCTGTTGGAGCAGTAGTCACCATTGGGACACCGGGAAGAGCTGAGGGGAGGGAAGGGAATGAAGGAATTCAATTCCCAGCAGGAAAACGGCACCAACAGAAAGGGCTCAAATGGGAAATAAATCCTAAATAATCATCAAAAATTCTGTGTGAAATCTTCAAACTTGGTGTGCTATAAAAAGCACAACCATGTGACTGTCAGTGTGCAAATGCASATCATTTATTTCTGGAAAGATAAAAACATTTGGAACGCTGATCTCRCTTTATTTACATGTCAGGGCRATCCCAGTGGGGTGAACTGGGCTCYTCTCYCCATGTTTTGGGGGTTATTCCTCCGAGATATTCCCTATCCTATGTCTGGGCTATGAGATAAAAGCAAAAATTGGAATTYGGCCAGGTAATTCCAGTACTTCCACAATTCTCATGCCACAGGGGGAATSCCATCAAGCACCTTGGAGCAGCAAACCTCTTCCAGGAGGGAGCAGCAGACAACAGCCATAGGTTGGTGAGGCTCCAGGGAGAGGARATCCAGGAGATTGYRAGGGCTGATCTCCTGCAGCTYACCCAAAGATTCAAATYATGGACTGGCTGGGATTGCAAGRGACCTTAAGGATCATCTCATTCCACCCCCTTGCCCTGGACAGGGACACCAGGCTGCTCCAAGCCSCATCCAAGCCCTGAACCTTCCAGGGATGTGGCAGCCCCAGTTGCTGCTGGCAGCTCCGAAAGTCACTCCAAGCCAGTGCTGACAGTTCACTGCCACCCCCCGGGAATTCCTGGGTTATCTGAGGAATTCCCAAGCCATCTCCAGGCCATTCCATGRAGCCCCACTCACCACTCGATCATCAACAGGCGATTGAGACAATCCTCTCCACAGGCCACCTCCCCCTGCGCCCGCTCCTCCTTGGACAGAGTGGGACACTCACACAGCATCCGCTTTATATCCCGGTGGGATTTGTTCTTCTTCCTGGGGAAGCCAAGTCATGGAAATACAGGTGAGACAGCAGCTGGGTAGAGAAATTSTTCCTCAACTCTTATCAGCTGCTATTGGGAAAACTGAAAAATAAATTTCTTCCCTAGGAGTGGGACATGTGGATTGATAACCTTGGGATAGGGAGGGACAGGAATAACCAAGGACACTCGGTTTGGTGATGACTTTGTGATCACAAAAGGTGATTTCTCATAAAGAATTCCCAGGACATTTAACTGGTTTTCCTTTCTCCTCCACATCCATGTCTATTTGGACATCCATATCCTAACAAGGCAAACTGGTGGGTTTGGKTACTTCCACCTCTGCTTTGCTGTCAAGTGAGAGGATGAAAAAAAGGAGAAAATCAGASTTGCATAAAAGGCATCCACTAATTGATATTTTAGCTTCCATGAAGGATTTGGGAATGCTGTGGAGCAGGGATCCCAAGAAGGCAATAAGATTCATAAGAAAAAAAATGTTGTATTTCAAATTATGGTTGTTAGATCTAAAAAAATTCATTTGAGATGATAAATAAAGACATGGAAGTAACCAAAACCTTTGGAAACACACGTTCTTTGCCCAGAACCGTTCCCACACACAGACAAAATTCTCTGTACCAACAGAGAGGGAGTGAGCCAGCATTTGGGACGCTAAACAGGCAGGATCTGGAAAGGGTATAAAAAAGGGTATCAATAAATCAACCTTTCCTTCAGATCCTCCCATTTTCCAACTCTTCCCAGGCCCAAGTGGGGGATTCTCTTTAGGAGAAAAGACCCAGGAGTGGCTTTGCCAAATGTAGGGATATCGCCTTCCATCCCTTCCCCTCCCACCAAAGGATGCCACTTTGGCCATAAAAACCCAACTATCATGGAACCAAATGGAAGTGAAGTCCCAAACTTGGCCYAAGAATGAAAATACAGACAAAGCAGCAGTTACCTCTCAGTCAGGTAGACATTCTCCTCAATGAGGTCGAAGTAACAGGGCATCTTCCCCTGCTTGGCAAACTCCTTCCAGCGCTGGGGGTCCCTGAAGTCATCCATGATGCACAGCCTGCCCACCATGGAGGAATCCTGCGGTGCCGGYTCTGCCTGCTCCCCCTCCAGCTTCCCCTTCCTCTTCTCCCCAGAGTCCCCATCGCTCTCCGAGTCACTCTCCAACTCCGGGCGCCTTTTTTTCAGTGGGCCTCGTTCCTTCACATCAATTTTCTCTGAAGCTTTCGCCTCGTCCTTCTTCTCCCCACCTGGCACCGGCTCCTTGGTGGAATTGCTGCTGATCTCGTGTGCCTGCACCGAGCCCTTTTCCTTCTGCCCGGGCATCTGGGATTTTCCAGAGGGGCTGGGAAAGYGGGGCTTGCAGTCATCATCCCAATGTTCATCGTCCTCATATTCCTCGTGATCTTCCGTGAGGGAATCTGGCACCTGCCCTTGGATGCGCTCGTAGCTGACCACGGAAGCCCTGCCGGCTGCCCTCGCATCCCAGTAACCATTGCCTTGCCAGTAGCTCTGGGAGCTGGGATAGGCTCCCGAGCCCGGCTGGTAAACGTAGCCCGAGTACATCCCAAAGCTGCTGTCCGGCTGCTGGTAGGTGCTGCTGGGCTTCTCCGGCTGGGAAAAGTCCCAGCCCACGGCYCCCATCTCCTCCGGGGCACGGAAACCATCCAGCCTGGAGTAGTCTCCGAGGCCAGACTGGTTCAGCCCACCCTGCCCTTGCCGACTGTCGGGCTTGGAAGAGCTCATCTGGTGTCGGGACATGTCGGTGCTTTCCAGACTCTCTGGCACACAGAAGGGCTGCTCCTCCAGCCGGACCATGGGCCTTCCCACAGCCATCATGTCTGGCAGTGCCATCCTCGCCTCTGTGCCGGCTTTGCCGTGGGAATCAGCTCCAAGGTCCGCCTGGCTCGTGCTGTCCACGCCATCGCTCTGGGCCTGGCACGGATCCACCCGCAGCTCCTCCAGCTCCTTCCTGCTCAGTTCCGTGGAAGTTGCCGGACTCTTCTCCATCCCTCGGGGAGAACACCTGCTCTCCATCTGAATGCTGCCTTTACTTCCCATATTTTCCGACCTCTCCTCATAGTAGGGCCTGCTGGGCTCAGGCCGCTCGTCATCCCAGTGGTCGGAGAAGCGCCGGTTGCTGCGGGAGGAGCCCGGGCTGTTCTCCTCCATGGCTATGGTGGAATTTTTGGGAACCACCACAACTGACTGGAGCCGCTTCCGTGGTGTCCCATCATCGGAATCCGAATCCTCCGTGTCACTGTCCTCRCTGCCCCCCTCGCTGTTGCTGTCCCCCGTGTCGGAATAATCGTCATGGCCGGCGGGAACGAATTCCACAACGTTGCCGCTGCTGTCGCACGTTGGGGCTTGGGTCACCATCTCCGTGTCCTCTGCAGTRACAATGACATCAGAGGAGGGATACAAAGCATCTGGAACAGCTGATGCCACCAAGGGCTCGCTTCCCTCATCCTTCTCAGCTGAGATGCCGGGACACTGCACCTTCAGCTCATCCGGCTCAGCTCCTTTGGTGGAAACGGCACCTTCTTCCACGACCTCTCTGCTGTGGTGTTCCWGCGGCACTTCCGAATAATAGGAATGTTCATTCTGGAAGGACGACTTGCCTTTTGCTGAGCCAAGATCAACGTGATGAGCGTCCAACTCCTGCATCTCTTCAGCTTCCGAGTGCTGCGGCAGATCTTGGCATATGCCCGGTGGGGGCATGTCCCATTTGGAAGAGATGCTTTCCTCCGGCACAGGATGATCCGACTGGAGCCTCTGGGAACAGCCATCCTGGGAGGAATCCCTGCTCGAGCTTTCCACTGCCAGGCTGATTTTATGGGAAGGATGGCTGTGCTCATCCTCACAGGCAGACCTGGAATGGGAGTCCTCCGTGCTCTCATAATTGCACGTCACCGTCTGCGGCTCTACCTGCACATCCAGGAAAGTCTCGGATGTCACYTTCAAATCCGCAGGTTCCGCTTCGATTTCCACTTCCGAGTGGTACAAATCAGGGGTGGCATCATCGGAAATGTAGCAAAAAACAGGTTCTTTGGTTTTGTCACACGGAGTCACCTCCTCATCCGCCTCCTTAAGGACAGTTTTAGGGGGATCTACATTCACAACAGGAAGAGGGGCAGCTTCCTCCGGCTGCTGCGGTGCCGGAGCCTCCGCTTCCGGGCACAGGCTGCTACACTCGCTGGACTGGACCTGGGAATCATCCAGCTCCTGCTCTTGGGACACATCCATGCTCTCAAACCCATTGGATGGCAACGGATACAACGGGCTTGTCTTCACGGCAGGTGAYGCTTCTAAACGACCTGGGCCGTGGTCAGGGGACGTGGCAACGTCCTCTGCTTTGGAGGCACTGGAAATTGTCAGACCCTCATCCCGACCCTCTGGAGAGCCATTCACACTCAATTCTGTGGGGAAACACGTCCTTAAAGGATCATGCTTTTCCTTTAATAACGTTTCTTGCTCCTTAACACTGTCGTGGCATTCGTTTGCTGCAACTTCCTCGGATTTTGAGTTCGCCAAACCCGCCTTGGACTCCTCAGCCCTCGGCAAAGCGGGCGAATCGTTGAACTGATTTAATGGAGAACGCGTCTTTTCCCTTTCCAACTTTCTCGCACTGGACACCCTGATCTCATTGTTCTTTACACAAGAGGTCTCTAAATCTAGAGAATTAGACTTGGACTTGATTTCTTCGATCGATTCTGTACAACAGAAAGAACTCTTAAATTTATCAGGCTTTGGTGCGGGGGCCTTGGAAGGGGTGGATCTATGGCGGGAGGAATTCACATTACTGTCGGGCTTGGAATGGGATGTCCCCTTCCGATAGCCCAGTTCATCAAGGGGAGAGCACCTTTTGGATACTTCACTTTCGGAAGTCCTTTTGGAATCTCGATCCGCTTTTGAAGACGACCTCCCTCTCCTGTCCACGTCGGTGTGAGACGACTCCACTTTGCTGTCCCTGTCCGACTTGGAGTAAGAGGATCTCGAGTCTCTGTAGGAGGAGGAGGAATGGGAGGACGTACGCCGGGAGTCACTCGACCTGGAATGTGTCCTCCTGTACTCATCCTCCGAGTCCGAGCTGTCCCGCGCCCGGCTGTCCGCGTACGACCGGGAATATCGTGACCGCTCCCGGTACGGGGAGCTCCGGTGGTACCGGCGGTCGGAGTCGTAGTAATGCGAGCGCTCCGACCTCGAGTAGGAGGAGCTGGTTCGGGAGCTGCGATCAGAGCGGGAACGGGAATGAGACCGGCTTCGCCTCCTCTCTCTGTCCGAGCGGGAGCGGGAGGACGAGTAMCGCGAGTCTCTCTCCGATTTGGAATAGCTCGAGTACTTTTCATCCCTGTCCGACTTGGAGCGCGACGAGGACTTGCCCGGGTCGTCACTGCGGATGGACGCGGAGCTCCGTCTGGGATCTCTTTCCTTTTCTGTGCTGGATATCTTCTGCTCATGCGACCGCTGGCTGGAGGAGGTCCTCACGGAGTCCTCGTCGGACTCAGAGCCCTGTGGTGCGCCATCCGACTGGGAGAACTTCCTCTTGGCCCCCTGCCTCCGGGAGCACGCAGGAGCACCCTTCGAGCCGTCTGAAACCTCATCCTCCTTCCCAATATGGGAATCTTCCTTCGGCGGGGTTCTCTCTGTCCGCTCGGGCGCGGTTTGGGCCACGCGCTCCTCAGAGCCGTGTGACGCCGGCTCCTGTTTGGCCTCCGGCTCCAAGGCCTCCCGGGGCAGCACATGGCTTGGCTCCCTCAGCACAGGGGCTTCGGCCTCCCCGGGCGGCGACAGCAGCAGGGCCGACATTGGCGTCACTGGCAGCGCCGGCGGTGGGGCCGCGGCTCCGGGAACCGGCATCGGTGATGCTGGTGGTGGCGGYGGRGGYGGAGGAGGCGGCGGCGGCGTSGGTGGGAAATCCACAGCCAAGGCCACCGGTTCCGTCACCGGTGTCACGAGCGGCGCTGCCGGTGCCGGGGGTGGCTTTGCTGTGACGTTCAGTAAATGCTTTTTAAAATGAATCTTCCCGAGTTCTACCTTCGGTTTCGGAGGCGAAGATTCCTCAGCTGAACCAGCTGCATCCCCCAGGTCCAGTTTATTTTTGGGGTTAAAATCAGTTGGGAGGGGAACCGCCGGAGGAGTGGGAGTTTCATTTTGTTTCTCATTTCCCAGAGCAGTCAGGAATCGATTGGGTAAAGTTTTCTTGGTTAAACTAAAGCTGAAAGACACTTTTTGTCTTCCCTGCTCCTCAAGGTTAACCTTGGTTTTGGTGCCTTTGGGCAAAAAGCGGCTCGAGGCGACACCTTTGAACACGGGGCCTTTGATAAAACCGGCTCTCGGCACCGTTTCGGGTTTGCCCTGTGGAAGAGAAAGAAGATGGAGTTGGAAGAATTGAATTTTGGGCAGGGTTTGAACTCAGTTCCGCAGCATTTTCTTGCACCTGGTGAATTTTTCATGATGATAGAAGAGAAATGGATACCCTGGGTCTGACTTTGGTGCCTGGCTCTGTCCTGAAAAAAATCAATTCCTCAGACTTCTCCAGCTTGGAACAAAATCTCTTCTGAAGTGTGGGCTGAGGCTTTGTAACTGACTTRTTGATGACCCAGCTAAAAGGCCTTTCCTCATTTAATCCTTGGGTTTTTTTAGAGAGAGTTCAGCATATAAACTTAACTGAGAGTAGAACGCTGCTTTTCTTATGCTGTTTCTGTGGTCCCAGACTACAAAATATCCTGAATTTAAACTTTAAGTATGTTTGTTTTCACACTCCAGGAGACTGCACCTGAATGCCGCCTTCCAGTACTGGAGAAGCCTTCAGGGAGACCTTAYAGCCCCTTTCAGGGCCCCTAAAGGGGCTTCAGGAGAGCCGGAGACGGACTGGGAACAAGGGATGGAGGGACAGGACACAGGGAATGGCTTCCCACTGCCAGAGGGACAGGATATTGGGAAGGAATTGTTCCCTGGGAGGGTGGGGAGGGACTCAAAAGTATTTCCCAGAGAAGCTATGGCTCCCCCTGGATCCCTGTAWGTGTCCAAGGTCAGGCTGGATATTGGGGCTTGGAGCACCCAGGGATAGTGGAAAGTATCCCTGCCCATGGCAGAGGTGGTACTGGATGACCCTGAAGGTTCCCAGCTAAACCAGTCTGGGATTCCGTGATTCAATTCCAGCACAGATCACACCAAGAACAATTCYGGCAGGAATTTAAACCCCGTCCTCTCCCACCTCCTCCAGCAGACTCATCCCAGTCATTCCTGATTCCTGCAAGTTCCCAGGCTCAGGCCTAGAGCAGCATTAATTAACTACTCCCCAAGAATTCCCATCAGGACCCAGTGGCGCGCGATAACTCCTCACCTCTGGATCAACCGCCTCTTCCACACCCCACCTCTTTCCCACCAGGAGACACCAGCTGCCTCCTGCCCAGGAGCTCACTCAGCACCTTCCAAACCCAAAACCAGCAATTTTCAGAGCATAAAGCACCCAGTGTTCACCCATTTGGGCATTTCTCCCTCTATTTTAAAGCTTAGGGCTCATCTGTGTCCCAGGAACAAAATCCTGGACAGGATAAAGTGAGAAAAGCACTGTTGACAACAAAACCCTTATCTCCAAAAATCCAAATTGCATTGGAATCMTGGAATTCTGGAATGGTTTGGGTTGAAGGGACTTTTGTGATCACCCCATTGCACCCCTGCCATGGGCAGGGACACCTTCCACTATCCCAGGCTGCTCCAAGCCCCAATGTCCAACCTGGCCTTGGACATTTCCAGGGATGCAGGGGCARCCACAGCTGCTCTGGGAATTACCGTAATTGCATTTTGCATGGGAAGCTTAATTCCAATGGAAAGAGGACAATAGATAATCCAAATTGTCCAGAGCTAGGTTTTCCTCCCGGAGCTGTGCTATGAGCACTTTTTTGGCAGGAGCAGCACTTTCCTGCAGCCCCCTGTGAATTATTAAGGACTCTGTTATCCTTTAACTCATGGAAAACAACATGGAGCTGCCCAGGCTCAAGGCACCACAGTAAATGATTAAATGAGACGTTGGTGAATTGGAAATCCTGATTTTTTGCACCCTGGGACATCTTCTATCCAAAAAAATCCTCCTTTTTGACACACTGGGMTTTTCCTTTCATTGCGAAAACCTTTTCACAGTCTGAATGTGACACAACCGAGCACCACATCAGATCTGCAACTGCAAATTCCCTTCATGATGGGAWAAGCAGGAAAAGAAACCAAAAGCATTTCCTTGAAATGGGTGTTTTTTAGGAGGGGACATTTCAGGGATGATTTTAAAGGAGTTTCACAGCTAAAAGGGTGCCATAAACATTGACTCCCAAAAAAACTAGCACAGCCAGCTCTCACCACAACTCACAGCTACCTCCACAAAGCCCTGCTGAAAATGCTCTCCCTGTTTCCCAAAGAACTCACACATCAGCAGCGATCCTGGGATTAATCCACAAGTTTATCTTGACTAAATCATGGAAGGATTAAGGATAAACTGAAGTGTTGGACACTTCTGAGACCACCCTCCTGCAGGACACGGGGTTCAGTTACCTGAAGAGGGAGGGAACAGCATTTTGGGGGATTCCTGGATTGATTAATATCCTTACCATCAGAAATTTCCACTTTTTTTACCCCAACCTGTGTCTGTGTCCTGGGACAACCAAAGAGAGCAGATTCCTCTACAACCACATACTGAGGGCTCTCCACAAATCTGAATCCGAATTCCGATCACAGATTGGGTTCTTTAATGATATCACTGATAAATAATCTATTCATAAATATATATTTAAAAATATAGGAAGTTCAGGGAATAAACATTTCAGAGTTCTCCTTCCTGCTACAACTTTGGTGCCATTATTTTATGCCCAAAAATCATCCAAATATCTTGATTTAAATCCTTCTCATTTCAAGCACAACAATTTTGAAATAACGGGAATGAGGGGGTTTGGACAGATCCACCTTTTCCCAAGTATGGGATCTGCAGGCAAGAAAGAGCTGCCTCATTCCCACTGTGCCCCTTCCCACAACCAATACAGCAAAGCTGGMACATTCCCAGGATACTTCCCGCTCRTGGGCTCACCCTTCCAGGGATGTTTTCCTTAAGTAACAGCAATATGAACAAAACACAACTTCCAGAATTTCAAACACACTCCACAGGTAACTTGGGAAATGCAGCAGGTGGCAWTTATTGGAAAAGCTCTCTGGGACGAGAGGAATTCTCCTTCCTTCACAGTTTTACAGAAAGAGAACATCCCCCCAAAAAGGGATGTTCAGAAAAAAGGCACATCCAAAATGATTAACAGCTATCATTCCAAAGCCAGGATACTAAATTCTATCCCAGGCCTCCAAGTTTTCTCTTTTCCCAATAAATTGATTGAGTCACAGGCAGCAAAACTCATTGTTTTTACAAATGAAGTCCTTAAATAACCAGCACCAGMCTACACCAAACTGTGCCATCGCATCCCATGTGCTTACGGCACAAGTGGCACTGGAATTATTGCCCTTCCTTCCCAAATTTAGTGAGAATTATTGTCCTTCCTTCCCAATTTTAATGAGAATTCTTGCCCTTCCTTCACAAATTAAACCAGAGGAATCCCAGAAAAGCYGCCATTTGCTTTATCCAGCCCCTCAGTCACTCTGGATTCATGRAATGTCTCAGTCAAACCAACCCAGCTGGGCTCACAGGAAATCCAGGAATGTTGCGATTGGTTTTACTCACCTCATTTTCTTCTTCTCTATTGCAATCCAGACAAGGAAACATGGAAAAAAAACAGAAGAGAAAGTGTGAACACCAGGCAAGAACAAGAAAAGTAACACTGGACATCTGAATATGGAATGGGATGGGGAATTGGGGAAACACCGACTGACAGCACCTGGATACCAGACYGGATTTGGAGGGGAGCTGGATAGTTGGGAGGCTCTAAAATTTCCTGGAAAATCCTGCAGGGATCAGGACAGAGCAAACCTTTTTGGAGAGAACKGCTGGCTTGGTGTTGCCTCCAGTTTTGCACCACACTGCAGGAATAAAACCCTCAAAAACGGGAATGAAGAAGGTGCATTTGGGGTTCTTTCCATYTGAATATTTTCCTGAATATTTGTAAGTTTCTGCCTCTCATAAAAGAAATCAAAGATATTAATGAAGGTCTGGCTGCTGTGCATCTGCCCTGACTATTTGTATAATTAATCCCTGTTTTGACAGCTTGATAATGGATTAATTAGGATCATTCTCAATCCTGAGCCAATGGGAAAGCCCAACTTCTCATTCTTTCCAAGTTCTCCGCTCCAATCCTACAGCGATGTTTCTCCTCAGGGAAGGAAAAGGAATAGGAACACAACTCCCTCTCCCTGCTTTGCTGAATTCCCTGGAGAGTTTTGGGGAATTCCTTGGACCTACCACCACACCTCAGCCAAGATATCCACAGCTCACCCAGCTCTCTGCCATGGGTCTGCYAGAGATCCCAAATCCCTCTCCACCRCTCCAACACAGCTTAGAGCTGGAATTTTCCTACATTTTATCAGCCTTCAAACCATAATGCAGCATCGCTGTGGTAATACAGCCAAAGCCTTCCCACAGAAAACCTCCACAGATTCCACCTCAGGCCAATGAGAAAAACCCAACTCTAGATGAAAAAGCCAAAATTGTCCATTTCGGAGAGACCCAAATGCGGCGACGGCACAAGAAGCCCCCCACTGAAACCATCACCAACTGGGAACTGGGAGACAAAGGAAGTACTGGGAAGAACTGTCCTCAGAGGAATATTCTCCTGCCTCTCAAAAGGCTCCCATCCAATCAATCCAGCTTATTAAAAGACTACAAATTATTCCCAGAGCAGCAAGAACAGGGTTTGATTCCATCAAGGAAACCCCAGCCAGGAATGCCTGTGGAGGGCACAGATGGGATTTAATGGGGCCAGGCAAGCCAGGAATTCAAAAYCCCATGGATTTAGGAGCTCTCCAAGAGCAGCATTTTGACGGAATTAAGGCCTAAAAGGAGTTTTCAATATCAGGATCCCAAAAAGAGGAGCTTGGGATTCTCAGGAACAGTCGTGTGATTTGGTTTTTTGGGTTTGATGTTTTGTGGAGTCAACACTCAAGAAAAACCTTGGATTTGATGGTTTCAGAGTCTTTCCCAACCTCAGAGATTCCAGGAAGACTTTCCAGACATCCAGAGGCAGGTGCAGCRAAGAGTTACAACCCATGTGGAAGCTGAGGGTCCTGAAGCAAAAATAATTCTCTTTATACACAAAAATACATCTTTAATTATCTGCATACCAGGAGAGAGGTAATTCAATGTAATATTTGCAATTAATAAAAGGGAGAGTTAATGACAGGGAGAAAATAGAGTCGGGATCCTTTAAATCCCAGAAAAATCCTGCAGGACAAAGAGAGGAAAGRGAAGATCCTGACCCCTGCAAGGGTCCAAGGCCACGATGGATGCAGCTTGGAGCACCCTGGGATAGTGGGTGAGACTGGATGATCCTATTCCAAGCCAAACCACTTGGGAATTGGGGATTCCATAAATTAAAACAAAAGGTGTTGACCTTCCTAAAGGAGGCTTATGGATCCCATTTTCCTTCACAGACTCTTCCTTATCCCCAGATCAAAAAAATCCACAAAAATAGAATTCCAAAATTAGGGAACGCACTGCCRTTCCCTCAGGAACCTTTTGCCAAATTCCTCCCACACTGGGATGAAGTTACATAAAATCACCCTGTTCCAAGGTCAGGATCCATCCCAACACAGAACCCAGGGGTTTTCCAGCACTTTTCCAGCTCCACAGGTTTGGAGCCATTCCCTCAGCTGCACCTTGCTCCCTGCAGGCACCTAAAATAAAACTAGGACGAAAACCAACGTGGAATTCCTGCACTTTGTGGCTCCTTTTTGGGAAAGTCCAGAGAAAAGRGTTAGTAAAATCCAAAAGAAGGCTCAAAAAAAAATGAAACACCCTGAGAAGCAGTGAAAAAAATTTAAAAATAACTTTAAAACCCACAAAATTAACAAAATAACAACAAATAACCCTCCCACCAGGAAACTTCACCACCTTTGATCCATTTCCAGCAGCTTGATGTGTTAATTTGGTTAAAAAATAAAAATTAGATACCAATTAAAATCCAGGAAAAGCTTTTTTATGACTACAGAACCACATTTCTATAAAAACGTCTTCACATGGGGAGACCTTTCTATCAAAATTCCTTATAAGGAGCCACATTTTGACCAAAATTGTTTATATTTAAAATTTACCAGCTCCTCTCTTCATGGGCACATCCCAATTTTGACATAGCAATATCAATAAAAAATAAAATTATATTTTAATTCTGAGGTTCAGCAGCTCCAGCATTTCTTSGTGCTTCAACAGCTTGAGCTGAGGGAGATTTTTCTCTTTTTTAAGTGCAACCCACACAATAATTGGAATTTTATCCCAGTTCTCCTTATGCAAAAGGAGCTTCAAAAATGCCCTGAGGTTTCTAAAGTCTAAAAGACAAAACTTTAAGAGCCTCATCTCCCCKAAGTCCAGGGTTTTTTTTAGTTTTCTTCCCCTCAAAAAAGGAAAATCTGGAAGCCTGGAGCTTTTCTTATCTGAACATCAGCAGCCTAACAGCCCTGGGAGCTGAAAAGGCCCATTCCCAGCAGGAATTCAGCTCAGGAATTCGAAGGGATCCATCTGAAAGCCACCTTGCTGCCTGAAGAAAGGGAACCAAATGCAAAACCTCAGCACTTAAATCCMAACTTGGAGCTCAGGAAATTGAGATTTAACCTGTTTTGTTTAGGCTGGGTTGGCCAAAAATATCCTGCATGCAGCTGGAATTCCAKGGATCATCACTCTCATCCACAGCAGGGCTGAGAAAACAGGAAGGCAGCAAACCATGTTAACCCCTCAGGTGGAAATATGGAATTCCAACAGCATCCTGGAGCCAAAAGGGAATTATCCAGCAGTTTTACCAATGTCCAGATGCTGATGGAGAGCTGCATCCGGGGGCTTCTGGTGCTGGGGGTGCAATTCCCTGGATGCTGGGGAGGAAATTCCCTCTCTGGTGCTGCTGCTCTCATTTATAGAATCCCAGAATGGTTTGTGTTGGAAAGGACCTTAAAGCTCATCCCATTCCARCCCCTGCCATGGGCACCTTCCGCTGTCCCAGGCTGCTCCAAGCCCAGTCCAGCTTGGCCTTGGGCACTGCCAGGGATGGAGCAGCCACAGCTGCTCTGGGTAAACTGCTCCAGGGCCTCACTCTGCTCCCAGGCAGGAATTCCTTCCATGTATCTATCCTGAATTTCCCCTCAATTTCCATCCTCCAGACTAAAGGATTTGCTGGAACACTCCCATGCCTGAAGTGCCATTGCTCCTCTGTTTATGAATCCCTAATGTGGGATAAAAAAAAAGGATAAAAGTGCAGCTGTCCCTGTGATTAATGGAATATTAATGGAATATTGGGAGGAATTGCTGGGAAGCCTTTTGTGCAGAGCACTGGGCTTTTATTACCCTGATGTGTCCCTGCTCCCAAAAACACTGCACTGCMAATGGATAATGGACAACCAGGAAAAGAGCTGGGAAGGAAACAGACAATCCTGCTCCTTCTCCCCCAAAAAACACCATGGAGAGAGAAAAGGCAAAAGCACTCACKGGAGGAGGGAAAATCCCTGGAAAAAATCTTATTTAACCAGAAGCTGGAATCCAAGCAGAGCTCTCTGGAAAACGAGGTCAAGGTACCTGTGCCTGCAGCACATTCCCAAATCCAGCTCTCCTGCTTCCCAAAATCCCCACTTCCTGCTTCACACAACATTTCCACTGAGGTTTCAGAGCTGGAAGTCTGGAGCGAGGGAAGTGACATAGTTTCCTCTGTGCTGAAAGAGGAAAGAACAGAGAGGATTGGACATTCTAGGGAAAGATGGAGTGGAATACATTGAAAATAGGGATTTATCCTTCCATTTATAAAAATGAGGAGGAGTTGAGTGACTTCGTTCATTAATTATTCCATAATTTATGTGTTGCAATTCCAGCATTTCACAGAAGTCGAGATGTGCTCTAGGAGAAAGATCCAGTTAAGAAGAAAATATCCAGATTCTCTGCTCTTTCCTCCAGCTGCCTGAGAATTCCCAAATTCCCCCTAAATCCTGCTTTTCTCTTTCTGCTCAGGGCCAGGGCACATCTAAGGAAAAAATTCCATTTGAAATCATGAAGGAATCAGGAAAAGCAAAGCTGTTCCCATGAAAGSCAGGAAAAGGATTCATTCATCTGCCCCAGGGAGGGAGAGGATGAGGATGGAAGGGTGAGGGTGAGGATGGGGGCAGAAGTGGGATGAGACCCAAAATAGAGGCACAAATCCACACTGGAATTCAAAGCACAGCTCCTGGAAAACCTCCCCCTCCTCCTCTGGGAGCAGGGAAGGAGATTCCAGTAGCTTTCAGAGTCAGCATCTTCCCATAAATCACATGGCAATGGGATCACCTTCCAGGTAATCCCTGCCTCAAATCCCTCCTTTGCCACCATCGGGCACAAAGAGCCACCGGAGGAAAAGTCTCACAGGGAAAAGGGAATTTGAACTGCATTTTCCCAACACTCTGCATTGAAATCCTGAAATCCAGGCACATCCCCGAGTCCAGCCAGGATGCAGAGGGAAGAAGGAGGCTGGATCTAAACAAAAATGCAGTTTAGCACCTCTGGGTTTGCCATAGATCTCTCCCCATGGGACACCACAGGCAGGAATTGCACGAAGAACCCCAAAATCCACATTGCAACACAGTTGTACAAGAAAAACCCAAATCCATCCACATTAAATCCAAAATTCCACAGAAACTTTAGACACAGGTGTGGGGCATTCCTGGGATCAGAGCAGCCAAAGGCATTGTTTCACTCCTGATTTTTCCCCCTATTTTTAAAAATTGCTGATTCAAATTAAAACCATCCTAAAGCCAAGGTCTGGCCAGGCTGAAAGCTCAGGCTCAGTCCCACCACCAAAACATTTCCCTACCAGAACAAAGCCGCTTCCAGCACTGAAAATGTAAGAATAATAGGAGAAAAAAACAGTTTTTATCATTCTGCTCAAATCCAAAATTATCCATACCCAGAGAAATTTCCTCTGTTTAAGCCGCTCTTTTTAAAGTTACTCTTTGTAAATTCCTCAATTTAAGTTTGAGCAGGAAAAGGATTTCAGGATGAAGTCCTGGAACCTGAAAACTTGAGGAATTTTTAAACAATAACAATAATAATAAAAAAACATTGTTTACTTACAATTGTTGCTACCAGGGACCGAGGAACCAGGATACAGATTCATTCATGGGGGTTCATCCCCAGGGATGGAAATTCATTCCCAGCACCTGGACACGCAGAGCTGCTGAGGCTCCACCTGACCCAAGGGAAGAATTTGGGATCTGTTCTAAAAATTAGGGAAAAAACTCCACGGAGCAGCAAAGGAATGCCCCTCCCTCAGAGGGACAGGATTTGGGAATGGCCCCCAGGATCCACCACAGTTCCTGGTAAAACCAGAGATTTCCAGCCCTCCTCCAGCACCTCCCTGACCTATCAGGTGTCGCCATCCCGGGGGATTTTCCTTGAATGGGGCAGCAAATTACAAGCCYGAGCTTATGGAGCCTGAATGACATCACCCCCCCAGGCACTGCACGGCACCTTTGTCTCCCAAAATGCCTGGAAAACAAGGAATTCTCTCTGTTTCAGGGCTCTGTTCTGCTGGGACACAGCTGGAYATTTGGCACCCATTCCTAATATCCCCAAAAAAGGTGAAATCCTGTCCCCCCCATCCCAAGATTCACACTGAGGCAAAACCATGGAATTTTAGTGTCACCACCTCCTAATTCACACACGTGTGACACCAATATTCCCAACACTCACCACTATCAAATACCAAAATATTCCGTTCTTTGTCCAAACTCATCCCAAATTTAACAAGAAGGCATTTTCCAATCATGAGGCGACCCTAAAATCAATTTCCAACAGGGGGAAACAGCAATCTGCATCCCAAAATACATAAAATAAAATGCTGCAAGTCCCTGGACAAGCTCAAAGGCATCCCTTTGATATAAATAAATAGAAATAAATATAAATAGATAGAAATAAATGGAAATAAATAGAAATAAATCTGAATCCTCCAAGTATTTGTTTCTAAGCTAATAATAGATGAAGTTCAGTATCCTGGGATTTTGCCCAGCAGCAGCAGGGACACCTTGGGAATTGCTCTCAATTCCACAGATGAAAATAAATTCTTTTCACACTCCTCTCCATCAGAAATTTGCCATAAAATCCCAAATTGGGAGTGGGCTGTGCAGGCAACCACCAAGGCTCTGGAGTTTTCCTGCTGGGATTTCCATGCTGCAAAAAGCTGGGGATTAGAATTATTTTCTGCTACCTGGGAATGACACACTTTGGATTCCCAGCTGGAAAACTTCTGCTGGTGCATTTCAGACAGGAAGGAAATAACGGAATTACAAAGGCGCTGGGGAAGCTGTAAAACTCTGGAGCAGAAGGAATCCATTGGAAATGGGGCTCCACATTTGCTCCACTGGAAGCAACTCAGGCTCCAGCTCCTTCCTGATCCAGCCTGATGCTGGATCTTCTTGGGATAAAACTTTGACTCCTGGATCATATTCTCCTGAATTTTAGTTCCTGCTCCMCATCATCCCCAGGGATTGCAACCTCTAGGATGGTTCCCAAAAGCTGAAGCTCACAGGAGAGGTGGAGCTCCAGGGACGGAGCATTTTTAGGGAAATTTATCCCCCGAAAAAGAGTCAAGAAAAGTCAGAAAAACAATCAAGGAAAAAGAATATAACCTATTCTACCAACATTCCAACAACCAGAGCCACACTTGGACTTCCTCAAGACTTCTCCTCAAGGAGTCCTTAAGTTCAGGAAGGAAAAATACCAATTAAAAATAGGTGTTTATAAATCCTCTCTTCCCTTCTAAATATCCAAACAAATTGTACTGAAAATTCCATTGGCAGATCAGCAGATCTGGGCACAGGCTGCCCCAAGAAGCTTCAGCTGCCCCATCCCTGGAAATGTCCCACAACAAGTTCCCAAATTCCCCATTCAGGCTCCCAAAGCCAAACACATAAAGAGAATTTTCCTTAAATATTTCAACTTTCCAGACACATTAAAGCTGAAACACAGGTCTGGAAAACCCATGGATACTCTCAGGAAATGAGAGAAAAATTTCTCCCTTTCCTCTCTCCATTCACAGCCCATGGGACCATCATTAATCTCCTCAATAAAGGGAAGGAGCATTCCAAGGGAACTGCAGGTGGAAAATCCAGCCTTTGCCTCCCATCAGCATCTCCCAGGTGGACTGGAACAGGCTGCAGGATCTAAATTTGGGTGTTTAACCACAGCACATTTGCCAGGAATTTATACCGAGGGAACCACCCTTATGGATGGTTTTCCTTAGGGAAAGGCAGAAAATAAAATCCAGATTCCCATAAAAAATCTTCAAGTCCCAAAGTGACACCAACAGGGAAGAGCSCAGGAGACTCTACAGCTCCAATGAACATCAAAAAAAAAAAATTCTTGGAAACAGCCACAACCAAAACCTGGAGTTCCAGACTGGCTGAACCTGTATCGAGTCACGTTAACAAAATCAAAGGAATGTCCCATACTCTGATCCTAAACCCCAGCCCCTCCAAACCACCCACGGACACACCAGGCCCCACCAGTGTCACCAGGATGGCTGGAAAACCATCTTCCCCCTGAATGGAGCAGAATATCCAGAAGCAGATGGATAAATGTAGTTTCCATTATAACAGGAGATGAGGGAAATAAATCCTTGGAGCTGTTGGCTCCATCCCCTCATGGAGGTATCGCTGGTCAAAGAGGCTCCTCCACCCTCGGGATGAAGCCAGGGACAATCTTGGAATCTTCTTCAAGGAAGCACCAAGAAATGAAGTGTGTCCTGCTCACAGCAGGACACAAACATCCATCAATATCCACCAGGAACAGCTTGTCCAGAGAGGCTGTGGTTGCCCCATCCCTAAAAAAGTTCAAGGTCAGGTTGGACAGGGTTTGAAGCAACCTGGGATAGATGGAAGGTGTCCATGGCAGCAGGGAACAGGAGGAGCTTTGAGGTCCCTTCCGTCCCAGACCAGTCTGGGATTCAAAGCAGGTGCAGGCCAGCATYAGGCAGCTCCATGGAGAAGCTCCATGTGGAATGTGGTGGCAGCTCCAAGCTCATGGAATTACGTTGGCCCAAATTTAAGCATCCAAAGAGTCCAGGAGATCTGGTTCTGCTGGATTCTGAAGTTCCCAGGAATTCGAGCTCTRCTTGATGGAGAGCAACCAACGAAGTAAAAGTGATCCAGAGTTTCCTTCCTACAGGAAAATTCCAGTAAAAGCCATCGGCACGGACGAGTCGTCATTCAGCTCCCAGCTCAGCAWCCACACTCTCCGGCCAGTTCAGGTGGAGCTCCAGCTCAGCAGCATCCCTGGAAGTTGCCAAGGTCAGGCTGGACAGAACTTGGAGCAACCTGGGATAGTGGAAGGTGTCCCTGCCCATGGCAAGGGGTGAAATGGGATGATCCTTAAGGCCCCTTCCCACCCAAACCATCCAGTGAGKAATTTCCAGGAAAAGCAAGGCTGAGCCTGACAATTCACCAGACTCCACTATCATCACCACGCACTGACCAACGTTCTCCAAGCAGCACAACCCCAATGTTCCAAGCTACAAAAGCAATTCATCCCAAARATGAACCCTGCACATCCCTCCTCATCCCACCCACGGCAGGTACGGAATGGGGGAAGCCACAACCATCCCACAGTCATTGCAGTTTGGCCTGAACTTCCTTCTTCCCAAACATCCAACAGATCCTCAGACATGCCTAACAACSTACAAATTATCCCAAACAATCCTTTTCTGCAAGTAAAAGGTCCATGCTGGGCAAAGCAYATGCAAATTAAGGCACATCATTAATGAGCACAACTCGGATGCGTAAGGAATACCGGGATTCGAGGTGGGGATGAGAGAACAACACCCCTAAAAATACCAGGACACCTCCTTAAAACTTTCTGAATCCCAACACRGAATGCAAGCCCCAAGGAAACCCCAAAATCAGGCCAACTAATCTTTAATTCCATTAGAAAGTCGTTAGAGAATCTGCTCTGGCTTCCTTCACCAGCCCAGTTTGGTGCCACTAGACATTTTTAGACAACAAACGGCAGCATGGGACAACCCAGATGCCTTTGGACACCTAATTCCAAAATGCCAGCCCAACCCCTGGCACCAGGATCCCTCCACACCTCCCAAACTACAAAGGTAACAACCCAAATTAGCCTAAAAGTTTTGGGATGAACAGGAGAGCCGTTTGGACCCAGAGGGTCTCTCGGGAAGGGACCACCCCAACAGGGTTAAGCTGAAGTAAATCAGGATTTACTCCAGGCTGTCCTTCCTGGGAGCCATGTCTGGCAAAACACAACCAGAATTCCCAACAYAATCCTCTGTTCCTCACTAATTCAGAAGGCTCAGTCACCGGCACCGTTTCAGCTGGAACAAGGGGAAGCTGTTCCTCAGCTGCTCCAGGTGGGCACAGGCAGAACTCGCTCATAAAAGGTTTGCTCTGCTGTCCCTGCTCAAAGAAACCACCATTTTTAACTTTGCCTCCAATCCGGCCATTGCTCGGGGGGGGTGTTCCATGTCAGGTGTCTGCTCCTTCCACCCCAGAGCCGGCAAAGTTTATGGAGCCCCCGAATCCTTCGCCAAGGAAGTCTAAAATGTAAAAATAGCGTTGAGAACCAGCGGGAAAGGGGTAGGGGGGAGAAACCCAGCAGGGACGGAGTGACTTCTCCGGAGAGGCGATAAAGCCGGAGGCCCTGGCGGGATGAGGGGGGTGGGTTGGTGAAATTCCCCMTCCAGAGGAGAACCAGAGTTCCCGGCCATTAGGCTGCTCCCCCTTCCCTGGCTCCTTCCTCCTGGCAGAAAATGGGGTCAGGGCAGGGGCCGCCCGGGGGGAGAGAATTCCAGGGGTAAAAGCAAGACGGGGATCGGTAACCAAGAAAAACAGCATTAATAATAATAATAATAAAGACGGTACTGAAAAATGGCCCCGCGGGGAGGCCGGGACACGTCCGCACGCTCCGCCCGGCTCCCCCCGCGCACCCCTGGGCAGGGACGGGACAGGGACAGGGAAAGGGACACGGGCAGGGACAGGGGGGACACAGCCCCCGAGCCGAGCCGAGCCGAGCCGCAACCCCCGGCGCGGCCGCTCCCGCCGCTCCAGCCGCCCGCTCTCCGCCCTCCCCGCGCTCCCTGCCCGCCCTCCCCGCGCCCGCCCCGGCCGCGGCCATCACGCAAGGCCGGGGATGCGCGGCCTACCCCGGGCCGGCGGGAGGACGGAGGGAAGGGGAAGGGCGGCGGGACGGGGAAAGGGAAGGGGCAAAGGAACGGGAATGGGAAGGGGAACGGGAAGGGAAAGGGGCAGCGGCCTGGCTGCCGGCGGCCGCGCGGTGCCGGCGGGCCCGAGGCCGCGGAGGGCCCGCGCTTACTCCGGCGTGGGGTGCTCCGGGTCGTAGAAATCCCCCATGGTGGGAGGGCGGGCGCGGGGCTCCGCAAGTGCCCCCTGGCCGGGGAGGCCCCGCTCGCCCCGTCGGGGCTCCTCACATGGTCCGGCGGGGCCCCCCCGCCACCCGCGCCCAGCCCGGCCCGGCCCCGCCGCGATCCGCCCCGGCCGCCGGCTCCTCCTCCCGCGGCACCGCGCAGCGCCGGGATCCCTCCGGGAGCGGCCGCCGAGCGCCGGGACGCGCCGGCATCGGGCCCGGGATGGCGCCGCCAGCAGCTGCGGCCCCGCCGGCGTTTTTCTCGGCRCGGAGCGGGATCGCTCCCGGGATCGCCGAGGCTACAGCGGGCACCGGGACCACGCCAGCATCAGCCGCRGTGCCAGCGGGATCCCACCGGGATTAGCCGCAGCACCACCGGGATTTTCTCGGGACCATATTGGGATCATTCCGGGGCTCACTGGGAGTACGCCAGAATCAGCCTGGGTGTCACTGGGATCCCACCGGGATCCAGGAAGGKGTCAGCGGGGCACACTGGCATCAGCCGGGAGTGCTGGGATCTCCTCCAGGTCAGCCACTGCTCCACCAGGATCTCCTCAGGATCACACCTGGATCACTCCCAGCATCACTGGGATCAGCCACAGGATCACTAAAATCACCCCAGGATTACYAGGACCTTACCAGGATCACCCCTGGGATCACCAGGACCACAGCAGGTTCAGTCACAGGATTCCCAGGATTTCAGTGGAATCTACAGGGCTACACCAGGACTGGCTGCAGAATCCCCAGGATCTCCTTGGGATGACTCCCGGATCCTCAGAATMCCACCAGGATCAGTTGGTTGGGAGCTCACCAGGGCCACACCCGGATGAGCTGCAGGACTGCCCAGATCACCAGGGATCACTCGTGGGAGAGGCAGGACCTTACAGGGATCACCACCATGATCACTGAGATCTCTCTGGGACCACACCAGGATCTCATGGGTGTCTCTGGATCACCAGGATCAACTGAGGGATCACCAGCAGGAATCTGGGATGAGCTGCTTCCCTGGCATCTGCCATACCCTGGAGCACCTGCAGCCCAGTGTCAGCACCCTTGGGTTTACCCCTGAGATCACCAACACCTCTGGGATTCTTGGGAATCCCAGAATTCACTGGCAGGCCAGGATCTCCTCCAGGATCAGGAGCACCCCCAGGATCACACCCTGGGATCACAGCCTGGACACCTGCACCCCTTGGCACCAGATCCCTGGGGCTGTTCAGGCCCCATTTGCCCTAAAAATCACTAAAAYCCCTCTTTTCCTTTCACAGGTCATTTCCCAACTTCCCAAACTCTGGGAGAGTTTTTCCATGGAGCCATGCCAGAGCACTTCAGGAGACACAGCTGCTTTTGGGATGCAGTAGGATCTTCCCACTCACATGGAGCACTCCAAACCACATTTACAGCTTCCAATACTGTTTTTTCTTGGGATTTCCCCASATTTGGGAACACAATATGGGCAGAAGGAATGGGGTGAGAAGCAGAGAGGAGTGGATGGAGGGAAGGACAAAGGAAGGTTTAGTTCCAGTCATGTGGAAGCATTTTCTTGGGAAATCCAGCTTGCCTTGAATTTCCAGTAGCTTTATGAGCCTCTGGAATTGGTCATTACAAGGAAAAGGTGATTTCTGGGATGTTCTCCAATGCCCTTCTAGGGGGGAGGTGCTGATATGGGGACAGAAGGAAGCTCCARCTGAACACCATGGATTCATTAATCTTCCCAGTTTTCCATGTAATGGGGGGTGGCATGTGAAAAATCTGGGATGCTTGAATTAGGGATGTTCCCACCATGGCTGGTACTGTTTTGGCAGTGGGATGTTTCTGATAGCTGTGGGGTGGTGACTTTGGGGCTTTCAGCATTCTTCCAGCTTCCCAAATAATTTTGAGGGAGCTGGCGGGGCTCCTCCTGGAGAAAAGAACCTCTTGGCTCCCTGCAATTCCCTGGGAGAAGGTTGGAGCTAGGAGGGAGGTAGGCTCTGCTCCCAGGTGATAGGACAAAAGGCAAAAGCCTCAGGAGGAGGTTTAGTTGGATATTGGGGAAATTCCTCCTGGRAAGGGCTGTCCAGCCCTGGCACAGCTGCCCAGGGCAGGGGTAGAGTCCCCATCCCTGGAGGGATTTAACAGCCCTGTGGATGTGGCACTTGGGGACATGGGGTASTGGTGGCTTTAGCACTGCTGGGGCAATGGTTGGASTTGGCCTTGGAGGGCTTTTCCAAGCAAAACCATTCCAAGATTACCCAGAAATGAATGTTTGTTCCATTGCCTTCTCCAGGCAGGTCCAACAGGCCAAGCCATGAACAAGCTCAGGAGACCTGCAACTCCAGCACCAGGAAAGAGAGAACCAGGAGCAGCCTGGGGGATGTGCACAACAACCCCTCTGCCGTGACCCTGCCTCCTGCAGAGGCTCAGGAAAACAAGTGGTGCTGTTTGWACTGCCTGGCTCATGTCCTGTCCAAACAGCGGGATCGATTCCCAAAAACTCCCTGCCTGCCCAAAGGTTGGGTGGTTCGCCGTTCCTGCTGTTTATTTGTATAAATCAATAGTGGACGCGAGCTTGAGGCACTTGGTGAGGTGGCATTCCTGAGGGAATGCTGGGATCCAGGCTATTTCATGGGCAGGAAGGACAGGGGTTTCTTCTTCCCAGCAGATGTGACCAGACCRGGCTTCCTGCGCATTTTCCGGAGGGATGCTAAGGTCCTTTTGAAGGTTTGCTGGGAACAGGGAACACAAAGGRATCATTAACCTCAGCTCAGTTCTCAGAGCACAGTTCTCACCTGTAAAAGCTTTTTTGCCTGAAAAATAAAACCGAACACCTTCCCAGGCTTTCCAAGTGGTGCTGGGGTGCTGGGAAAAGCTGGGAAAATCCCCATCACACCAGCATTGCTCTGCAGGTAGCAGATCCCAGCAGGCTCCAAGGAGGGGACAAGGAACCCTTGGAAATACTTTCTGAGCACTGAGAAGGTGGGTTTGAGATGTTTTCATGGAATCCCAGAATGGCTGCAGTTGAAAGGGGTCTTAAGGATCATCTGGGATCTCATTCCACCCTCTGCCATGGGCAGGGACACCTCCCACTGTCCCAGGGTGCTCCAAGCTGCAAYGTCCAACCTGGCCTTGGACACTGCCAGGGATCCAGGGGCAGTGACAGTTCTCTGGGAATTCCATCCCAGCCCCTCCCCACCCTCCCAGCCATGAATTCCTTCCCAATATCCCATCCCTCCCTGCCCTCTGGCACTGGGAAGCCATTCCCCGTGTCCTGTCCCTCCACCCCTTGTCCCCAGTCCCTCTCCAGCTCTCCTAGAGCCCCTTTAGGCCCTGCAAGGGGCTCTGAGCTCTCCCTGGGTCCTTCCCTTCTCCAGGCTTATCGTTCCCAACCCCCGGCCAGGTTGAACAGGGTATGGAGCACCCTKGGATGGCAGGAGGTGTTCCTGCCCATGGCAGGGGGTGATGCTGGATGATCCTTGAGGTCCTTTCCAACCCAGTCCCTTCTGGGATTGTCTCTGGGCCCAGCTGGAGTTACCTTTTGATCTATCTTCATCCTGGCCCTGTAGAAGGATACGGAGCCCGGGCCCTCCAGCAGCTTTGTCTCCTGCATCCGYTCAAACTTTTCCTGTTCGTCTTCCTCCTGCCAGGGAAAAGCATTCCCCCTTCCATGTGAAAAACACATATCTGGAGACCTGGGATGACGATCCCATTTGCTGCACCAAACACCAGTTCAGCCAGGAAAAGCCTTGGGAGTGGGAGGTTCTCCTTTCCACACCTTGGATGAGCAGGTTTGGCCAGGGCTTTGGGCAAAAATCTGCAAGGGTTGGGACTTTCCCAAAGAAAAAATGAACATTCCCAGCTCCCCCAGCCTGGCTCCGGAGCAGAGGGGCTCCAGCCCTGGGAGCAGCTCTGTGCTCTCTTCTGGGCTCTCTGCAGCAGCTCCAGGTCCTTGTGCTGTTGGCCCCAGRGCTGGAGCAGCTCTGCAGGTGGGAGCTCACCTGACGGGCAGAATTCCCCTTTTCCATCTGGSCAATATTTTTTACATGCAAGAATTCTGGGAAGTGGGAATTTGAACAGAAATGTGCTTTTCCAGGATAAGAAAAGACCCCAGGCTCCCACAGTGTGATTTCTACTGGTACTGACCATTGCCACAAGAGTTTGGCTGCAAACCTCGGATCCCACAGGCTGGGAATCAGGCTCCCAACCATCCCATGCACCTCCAGGCACTTTGCCCAATTCCTGATATTCCACAGATGCCCAGGTGCCCCAGTCACTGTTCTGATTTAGCTCTAAACAGTGAGGGGAATGTGACAGCAGGATGTGGCTCCAGATATTCCCCTTGTGCCTCACAGAGCTCCGTCTCCTCCTCCTTTTCCTCCTTTTCCTCCTTTTCCTCCTTTTCCTCCTTTTCCTCCTTTTCCTCCTTTTCCTCCTTTTCCTTCTTCTCTTCCTCCTCCTCCTTTTCTTCCTCCTCCTCCTTCCTCAGGCTGCCTCATTCCCTCAGCCCCCCACACGTGGCTCCCAAGGAGAATCAGCAGAACTCCAGGATAACTCACCAGGCGCGTGACTCTGTTTATGGGAATCATTCCAGGTCTGATGTTCCCACCGGGCTTCAGAGCTTCCTGCACATGTTTAGGGATAAGGAAGGATTCGTTGTACCAGATCTGGAATTCTGCAAAGCAAAGAAGGGCAATTAATGGCTTCATGGATTGTTTCTCCCTATAGATCAGGATTCGTGGATTGTTTCTCCCTATAGATCAGGCAGGATCTCAGTGCTCTTAAACCCTCAGACAGGAGCTCAGAACTCCAGACTTTTGAGTTTAAACAATTGGAAAAGTTAATTTAAGGAGGCCATTGGCTGTGCTGAGATGGCCAGGAGGTGGTCCCTGTCCACAAGTCCCACAGCTGCTGGAATCCCTTTGGAATGGGCAGCATGTCTGGGGCTCGGATTTCAATCCCACATGCTCAAGCACAATCACTTGCCATCCCATAATAGCCAGTGAGAACACACAGCAGGTGGGAATTATGTCCTTAYTAATCCTGGGCATTTATTTCCCGGGCACTTTCGGGAAATTTCTAGTCCAGGTGAGTCCTGGATATTTGAACACACAGCAAACGTGGAACCCAAAAATGCCAAACCCGGATTGAATGGAAACCAGTGGCAAAGTTGTGACTGGGCCTTGTTTATCCCTGGAATGATCYACGCATTTCTTCCAGTGTGGGATGCTCTGATGGATCCAAGCTGTCCCCTGGCAAACGTTGCCATGTGTGCAGCATCCAAATGTTTGGGACTCTGGAATTCRTACACAGACTGACTTCCATTAGAGAGGAAAATCTAGGGATACTGCAGGGGTAGTTTGGATCCATGGATTCCAAGGTGGAGCCCACCAGGAATTTGCAGGGATCACCCCAGGCAGAGCTGTGGCCAAGGCTGCAGCTCTGGAACCTGGAACTCAGGGGGRCAGAGGAGATATTGGGAATCCAGAGCCAAAGGCCTGTGCCAGGGCAATTCCTTAACCACCACCTCTATTAAATAAAATCAAGGATGAGATCCAAAGGCAACAGTGGGAGCACTGTTGTCAAGTTCCTTGTGGAAGGCTTTTCCCCCAGGCAGTGATGTGACCAAGGAGCAGAGGGATGTTATCTGGGAGAGAGAAAGTAGCAATTCAGGGTCAGGCCCAAAAAAATCACCTGAACCTGAATAAGRTCCAGTCTGGAAGGCAACAGGAAAAAGGACAACAGAGGATGGTCCCTATGACAAGGGCTGGAGGGCCACTGCCAGAGTGTTCCCTGTGAGGRTGGGGAGGCCCTGGCACAGGGTGCCCAGAGCAGCTGTGRCTGCCCCTGGATCCCTGGCAGTGTCCAAGGCTGGGTTGGACAGGGCTTGGAGCACCCTGGAATAGTTGGAGGTGTCCCTGCCCATGGCAGGGGATTGGAACTGGATGGGCTTTCAGGTCCCTTCCAACCRAAGCCATTTTGGAATTCTGGGATGTTTGTGAGTGCTCCAGCCTGGATTTATCCCAAATAACCTGGAGACTGCTGTGCCCTGGTGCTCCATACCTGAGATGAGCTTTTTTCGGCTCTTATCCACGAGCTTCTGGCAGTACTGGATCTCCACCTTCAGGTCCCGCAGCTCAGCAAAGCAAATCCTGTGCTCCTCCTTCAGCTTCTTCAGCCTCAAGATGAGGGCAAACTCATCCTCATCGAGGATCACCCGTCCTTCCTCGTCTGTGAATTGTCCTGGAGAGGGGGAGTAGGAAGGGAAGGTTCTGGTGAGGGTGGAGAAGAGGGGCAGGGCTCTGCAGATATGACACCCTGATGGAGGGTCTGACTTGGCTCCCAGGGAAAAAAATCCCTGGAATTGTTTAGAYGGGATATTGGGAAGGAATTGTTCCCTGGAAGGGTGGGGAGGCCCTGSCACAGGGTGCTCAGAGAAGTTGTGGCTGCCCCTGGATCCCTGGCAGTGTCCAAGGCCAGGTTCAACACTGGRGCTTGGAGCAGCCTGGGACAGTGGAAGGTGTTCCTGCCCATGGTAGGGGTGCAGTGGGAGGATCCTTAACATCCTTTCCCACCCAAGCCATTCCATGGTTCTATGACCACCCCAAGTTCCTTAAAGCCCAGCGCTCGATCTCTGTCCCAAGCTGCCTCCTCACCCTCCTGTATCCGCTTCCGCTTCTGAGCCTCCAGAGTCTCRTGGATTCTCTCCATCTCCCGCTTGCAATGGTTGATCCTCTGTATTATGAACTTGCATCTCTGCTTCCTGTCCAGGAGGATTCTCTTGTTCTCCCTGAAGATCCGCTGGATCTCCTTTCCAGGCTCTTTCTTAAACAGCTCAAAGGCCTCTTGTTGGGATGGGTGGGGCCTGAAACCAGACACAGACACGGGAGGTCACTTGGTCCTGCCCTGCAGCACGGGATCACGGAATGGTTCAGCTTGGAAAAGTCCTCCACGATCACAGAGTTCAACTGTCCCTCAGCACTGCCAGGGCCACCACTGCCCCATGTCCCCACGTGCCACATCCACAGCGCTGTTAAATCCCTCCAGGGATGGGGACTCCACCATTGCCCTGGGCAGCCCCTGCCAAGGCCTGACCACCCTTTCCATGAAGGAACATTCCCAGTATCTAATCTGAGCCTCCCCTGACCTAGCCTGAGGTCATTCCCTCTCCTCCTGTCCCTGTTCCCTGGAGCAGAGCTCAACCCCCCCGGCTGCCCCCTCCTGTCAGGGAGTCGTGCAGAGCCACAAGGTCSCCCCTGAGCCCCTTTCCCAGATCCCTCCTGGAGCTGCTCCTGGCGCTCCAGACCCTTCCCCAGCTCCTTTCCCTTCCCTGGACATGCTCCAGCCCTCCAGGTCTCTCCTGTCAGGAGGGGCCCAGAACTGGACACAGGATTTGAGGTGTGGCCTCCCCATCCTTGGGAATGGCCGTAGCTGAGATTTGATGGGATTTCAATGGGTTCCTTTGGGGTCTCTCTGTCTTGGCTGCTCCCTGACACCATTCCTGTGCCAACCCCAACACCCACCGTCCCCCAGGCTACTCCCAGAACAAAGTTCTTTACACAGACACCATATTCCTCAGGAGATGCCTCAGAATTGAGTATTCCCTGGAAAGCAGGCCTTTCATGGGTTGAACTTTCACAGAAATAATGGATATTGTTCCTCCCTATTGTTAAACAAATGCCTTTGCTCTTTCCATGCTGGATTCCCAGCACGGATTAGCCCCCTCTGCCAACCAAACCCCAGGGCTCTGAGGGTTCCACAATGCTGCTGCCATGCCTTGGAAGTCCTGCCTGTTTTCCAAGTCTGAATTCCAAGTGTCACATGTCATTCCTGACTTTTCTATGAAATGGCTTGGATGCCAAAGAGCCCCCATGAACGCCTGGTGTTATTCTAATCTGAACCACTCTAGGCAAAAGGAGGGAAAATGTCCTCAGATGCTGCTCTGTGCTGTTGATATTCCTGGAGAGCAGGATGGATTTGGGAACAGAAAGAAGAAACAAAAAATCATGGAATAATTTGGGTTAGAGGGGACCTTAAAATTCATCTCATTCCAATGCAGGTGCCCAGAAGACTCCACATTCCTCACTCCAGCCTGGGCAAAGCCAAATTCCAGCTACAGCCTTCCCTGAGTGACCTCTTAAGGGCATTTTCCAGCTCCTCCAGGACTGTGTGACGCTATTCCCGTGCCAAAATGCTGGCACAGGGCTGTAAACAACAGCCCCTGGGAAAAGTGCCACAGCTCCAGCTCCAGGAGCCAGCTCTGAGCTGCTGCAAGTGCTCTGGGATGTGCCTCCTGCAGCTGCAGCTGCAGCAGCCTGTCCTGCCAGCCTTGGGAATGGCAGAGAGACACAAATCCCACGTGGAGGGCACGGAGGGAATGGAAACGGGGTGAGGAGTTCCAGGAGTGAATTCTGCAACAGCTTCACTGCAATGCCAGGATGCGGAAACCACATCCTGGGCTGATCTCYGGCAGGGCAGCAGGAGAGGGGCACACCCAGCCCTGAAGATCTCCAAACCTCTCCTCTTTGCCTTGTGCTTGTACTCAGGGAACACAACCCAATCATTCCAGGTAAACCACCCTCTGGCAAAGGGGATCTACTCCCTCCCCAGGAAAACCTACCTGGACTTGCGGGAGCCCTTCTTTGGATGTGGGATTGAGGAGGCTGCACCGTCCTGCTCCTTTCTTCTCCCTTCCTGATCCAGATCCTTGGTGGGCCTTTTTGGCAGTGAAGAATGGTCATCCTGACCATCAGGAAGAGAGCTCCCACTTGGTTCCTTCCTGGGAGGAGGGGAAAAGATGAACCAAATTCATTGATTTGTTCATCAGAGGAAACGGGAACCAAATCACACTGTGGGTTTTGGCTTTGCTTATTTCAAAACTGGTGATCTGAGGTAGCTTCTACCAAAGTTTCCCGGGAAATATCCACTGACATGGAAGAAAATCAGCCTTGTTCCCACAAATCCTTAATCTTTCGGGTGGAGGAGCTGTCCTGGACTCTTTGGAACACAGGCCAGGCTGGAAGAGCTCTCCTGAGAAGGATCACAAGGACTACAGTCCAGCTTTGGGCACACCTGGACAAAGAATAACCCTCTCCAAAACAAATCTCCAAGGAYTTGATCCAATGCCACATCTAAACCAAGCCTGGTTCCCTGTTCCTTTCCTTCCACAAACCCCGCCAGCTTTAACTGCAGGGAACAGAATCATCATGGAGTCACGGAATGGTTTTAGTTGGAAGGGACCTTAAAGCCCATCCCATTCTACCTCCCACTGTCCCAGGCTGCTCCAAGCCCTGTCCAGCCTGGCCTTGGCCACTGCCAGGGATCCAGGGGCAGCCACAGTTTCTTTGGACACAGCCTTCCCACCTTCACAGGGAACTCCTTCCTAAGGAATAGTGTGACCGGGAGAGTGTGACTTGGAGGACAGACAGAAGAATGTTTGCCAGTTCTCCTGGTGTCTCCCTAAAAACAGACCAGCACAGCAGAGCACAGGGGTCATGTGGGCACCAAAGCCTTGGTGGTTCCTCTGCTCCCTGGCATGGGGATTTTGGGGAAATGGCAGGAAGGAATCAAACAGGGATTTACTTCTGTAAACAGCAGGATCTTTCTCTGCTCAGGACTCACTGGTTCCCCCCTCCCTGCCAAAATCTCGCTCTCTGCTCCTCTGCCAGCTCCCTCCATTCCTTCCTCCATGTGCTGCACATTCCTGCCTGACCATAGCTGGCCACTGCTCAGTCCTGCACTTGGGGTACCACAAGGATTGGGAAGAGCAGCTGGGAAGCTAGGAAAAGCCCTGTGTGTGCTGGTGACAGCAGGGGCCAGGGAACAAAGGACAGAACWAGGGGAAATGGCCTTAAGCTGTGCCAGGGGAGGGTCAGGTTGGATATTGGAGGTTCCTCCTGGAAAGGGCTGTCCAGCCCTGGCACAGATGGCCAGGGMAGGGGCAGTCCCCATCCCTGGAGGGATSTAACAGCCCTGTGGATGTGGCACTTGGGGACACAGTTAGGGGTGGCCTTGACAGGGCTGGGGAATGATTGGACTCAATAGTCTTGGATGGCTTTTCCAACCTCAACAATTCCATGATTCCATGATTAGCAGAGATGAAGGAAAGCTGCCTGGCTCCTTAACTCACATGAGGTGTTCCTCGCCCTTCCTGGCTTCCTTCTTCCCACTAGGAATGGGGGTTGCAGAAGGACTTCCAGTCCCAAGAGTYTCTCCATCCCCTTCCTCGTCCAAATCCTCATCCATATCAATGTCACTTGCCTGGAAACAGAAAGGAATAAACCATGTGGCTACACCATAGAAGCTGTACAGGCCTCATGCAGCAGCTCTTCCATCCCATGGTACAGCGTGATCTGGGATTTAAAAACTCTGTGAGAGAGTCCACAGCAGGATTTGTGGTTTATATACTTGGCTCCAGAAATTATAAGGATTAAAAGAGGGATCTCAGCAGAGGCAGGACCTCACCTTCTCCAACCCAGGGACAGACAGGTCACTTTGGAGATTGTATTGTACAGGACAAGGGGAAGAGGCTTTAAACTCAGAGGCAGAATGTTTAAATGGGATATTTGGAAGGAATTCCTGTCAGTGAGGGTGGGGAGGCCCTGGCACAGCTGCCCAGTGAAGGCTGTTCCATGCCTGGAAGTGTCCAAGGCCAGGCTGGATTTTGTTTGGAGCAACCTGGATAGTGGAAGATGTCCCTTCCCATGGAATGGGATGGTCTTTAGCATTCTTTCCATCCCAACCCATTCTGGGATTCTAATTCCCTTTTAATAAATTATTCTGTTCAGATAAAGAGCTGAATTAATYCCAATGCTGACAGAATTCCTCTTTGTTAGTGTTGCATCTCTGCTCTGGACACATTTTTTTACAAACTCTCCCCATTGACATTTCTGAGTTTGATCGCAACAGGGAAAAGCTGCATTTGAGACAATTCCCATTTTGGCAGCAAAGGAGCCAGTTCTAAGGCTGGCATTCCCATTCCTAGGAACATTACCATTGTCAGGAGCTCCTCCTCGTCACCCTCAAGCTGCAGATCAGAGCTGGGCTCAGAGTCCGACTCCGACTCRGAGTCAGACTCAGACTCGAGGCCATCTCTGCGTCTCCGCCTGTACTTGCTCCGAAGCCTGTGCTCCACCTTCTCCTCCTGTTGGCTAAGGACAAAACAGCCCTTTAGGAATCCTGTCCCCCATGACAGAGCCTGGGATCCCCACCAAAGTCAGATTCTCAAAGGAAAACACCTTTTACCTGGGTTTTTATCCCTCAAACCCCTTCCTTGCTCCTCCCGTGCTTCCCACCATAACCTTTGTCCGCTCCTCTCCTCCCCTTTTCCATTACATTCCTTTAAGGCTCTTTGATGCTGAAGATTTTTTATGGTTATTTTAATACTTTCCAGAAGCTTTAATGGTCCAGATCAAGCCCTACTAACTCTGATCAATCCCATCACCTTATTTGAACCTTTAATCCAGGTTGGATGGGGCTTGGAACACCCTGGGATAGTGGGAAGTGTCCCTGCCCATGGCAGGGGTGGAATGGGATGATCCTTAAGATTCTTCCCAACCTAAACCAGTCTGGRATTTGATGCACTTACCTTACAATCACCTTGAACTGTCTAAACACCTCCTGGATCTGCCTGACATTCACAATCTGAGGAAGAGAGGTACAAAGCCATCACTTTTGGTATTAATTCTGTGAAGAAGTTCCAAATRAAATAATTTAAAGGGTTTTAAGACCAAGGAAAAGTCTCCCAGAGCTTCCAAACCAGCAAAAACTGAATGAAAACAAAACAACAGACTTTAAAGGCAACAAGAAATKAAATTACAATTCTGTAGTGATTTTGGGGTAAAAAACAACCTTTTCAAAAGATATTTTCACTGCTCCTTTCTTGGAGGAAAATGGGGTGGGATCAGGATTTAGGTCCTTTTTTCACTACTTACATCGATTTCCTCAATGGTTCCTCGGAGGTATTCCTGCACTTGAGATCTGATTTCTCCTCTCTGGGCTGCAGTCAGAGGGGTGTAAGTTGGGATGGAACGATTTGCCTAAAAAGAAGATGGAAAACTGAGAATTAGGGAATTACAAACAGCTGAGGGAGCCTTTGAGAACAAYGGGGACAAAGCTTTGAGAAGGTCCTCTTGTGGGACAAGGAGTGATGGCTTTTAACTAAAAGCAAGGAGATTCAGACTGGATTTAARGAAGGAATTCTTGGCTGTGAGGGTGGCACAGGGTGCCCAGAGCAGCTGTGGCTGCCCCAGGATCCCTGGAAGTGTCCAAAGCCAGGTTGAATGSAGCTTGGAGCACCCTGGGATAGTGGGAGGTGTCCCTGCCATGGGACAGGGGATGGAATGGGATGATCCTTAAGGTCCTTCCAASCCAAACCATTCTTGAATTCTGTGATTCCACTGGTGTGGCAAACACTCAGCACTGCTGTGCCCATTTCTGATTGGGATTCTCATCACCTGACTTGGCAGGAGATGGGATTTGGGAGCAACCAACCAACAGAAGGGCACCAAGAGTCTGGAAAAAGCCCAAAACTCATTTCCAGTGGCTGGAGATTGAAGTCCCAACACAATCTCTTTGTGTAGGGTCTTGAGAGTTTTCCCTGTACCCCAAAGAATGGTGCTGGAAGCAGAAGGGAGGACACAACTCCATGGAACCCTGAGTTAAGAGCTCCTTACCAAGCAGTCCTGCATGATCAGCTCCTGCTTCAGGAGATGGATCTCCTCCTCCAAAGCCTTTACTGACACCTAACAGGGAAAAAAGGGTGAGCAAATGACTAAATTATATGGGARAAATGAAACCCTGCTAAAAGCAGCACAGAATTGGCTGCTGAAGAACATCCCAGCTGGATCCCAGCTCCCTCAGGGCTTGCAGCAGGGAGTTAGTGGGTCTGGAAATCATTTTGCCTGTGATCAGTTTCTACCAGGACAGTTTCCCGCCTGCAGAGTCTGCCTAAGTCATCAAAGCAGGGCCACCTGCTTTTTAATGTGATGATTTCCTGGTCTGGAATTGCAGGGACCATCAGTTCCGGGTTCTGGGATGTTATCCTGGAAGCCAAGCATTGCGCAGGGCTCACCTCTGCCCTCAAYTCAGCAGCTCTGACATTAACTGGGACAAAGGAGAGATTTTCCTGTGCTATATTTGACTGGATTTCTCCACAACTGGAATATCTTCAAGGATCCACTATTTCAAATGAATTTCCAGAAAGGTGAGTACACAAATCTTGGGATTCAGGGAGAAGTGGACACTGAGCAGCTTTGAAGTGACCTCTGGAGCACCAAAGCACAAAGTTTCCTTCCAWTTTCAGCTCCTCCAGTTTGTTTTTCACTCTGAAAGTGCACTCTAATATCCTATGATCCCTTCCTTTAAATGACTTCCTTGATTAACAAGTTTTATAATTGTGGAAAAGCTGTTTTGTTACCAGCAGCAATGGGGATAAAACTGCAGGAGAACTGGAGATGATTTCCCTGCATATCAAGGGAAAAATTCACAATAAAATCTCTCTATTAGGGGCTGAAATTTATCAGAAAAAATTGGGATATGCAGGAGAAAGAATTCCCAGGTGTCAGGGAAGATGTGACCTCCTGCATGGCTTTACCTTAGACCAGGTAACTGTAATTCAGTCCYTATAAAAATGTTAATATTGGTCTGTTTTATCATCCACCTAAAATGAGCAGCGTCAGCTTGGCTGAAGAAGGGTCATTCATTAACCTGCCTAATTTTCCTCTGGTTTGGAAATTAAATTAATGAACCTGGGAGAATTCCCCTTTCTCCAGGCCCCTCCTGTCCATACCTCCCGGTAAAAGACTCCGTTGGGGACAGGCTCTGCTGTCACCCAGTTCATCCTGGTGGCAAAGCGAAGGGAAGACAGCTGCAACACAAAGGGTTAAAGGTTTAAAGTTAATAAAAGCAATATTAACATTTTCCTAATCTGTTTCTGTTTTATTCTATCAGATCCAAGTCCAGAGAAATACAAAATCTATGAAAATACAAAATCTATGAACTGCTTGAACTGCTCCAAGKGATTCCCTCCTGTTTGCTACAGATCCAGTTTACACAGGGATTTTCACCAATTTTAWCATTTCACAGGTTAAAAAACAACCTCTTGGGAGGTTCCTCCTAATTCCTGCTCCAGCAGGGAGCCAGCTCAGCTCTGCCATGAACTGCTGATATTTCAGTGAATCCATGATGTGATGGCCCATGGAAATATATAATAATAATAATAATAATAATAATAATAATAATAATAATAATAATAATAATAATAACTCTCCAGTGAGCTTAAATCTGAGCAGCTCCTGCCAGCTCTGCTCCAGGCTCTCATCTGACAGGAGTCTGGTTTTGAGCCGTTGGGATAAAATGAGCTCTCCAAAGCTTGGGATGAATTAAGCAGGAGGTTTCTCTGCCAAATCCCTCCACAGATTGTTCCTTAAACCAAGCCGGAACAAGGCTTGGATTCTGCAGGAATCCCTTCAACTCACAGTCTCTTCCAGATGTGTAGGTTCCCCAGAGACGTTTGTCACCAGGACAGTGTTGCAGTTTCCCCCTGGGAAAAAATTATAATGAAAATAAAGCAAATAATATAATTGGGGGCAGGGGGGGAGGGGGTTGTTGTTGCTTCCTTTTCTGCAGTGTGTTACACTGTGTGCTGATTAAAATAGAGGAGAGGAATCCCTAAATGGTTTGGGATGAAAGGAACATCAAGGATCATCCAGTGCCACCCCTGCCACAGACAGGGACACCTCCMACTATCCCAGGGTGCCCCAAGTGTCCAACCTGGCCTTGGGCACTTCCAGGGATCCAGGGGCAGCCACAGCTGCTCTGGGCACCCTGTGCCAGGRTCTCTCCACCCTCACAGCCRRGAATTCCTTCCCAATATTTCACCCAAGGCTACCTGCAGCTCATAGAAGCAAAAAGGACACAGCTAGGGTRTAACTGTCCCTCTAAAGGGCATAGAAACACAGGAGCACAGAGGGACTTAAAAATAAAAGGTGAATTTTTTTCTCATGGAATGAGGATGCAGGAAGAAGATGGGAATAAAATCTCTGRGTTCCAGGTGTTTATAAAGGTTCTGTTTTTCCAGGATGCCCAGAGAAGCTGTGACTGACCCTGGATCCCTGGCAGTGTTCAAGGCCARGTTGGACAGAGCTTGGAACACCCTGGAATAGTGGGAGGTGTCCCTGYCATGGCAGGGGGTGGCACTGAATGATCCTCAAGGTCCCTTCCAACYCAAACCATTCTAGGATTCCATGATMTATTATGGTTTTAGAATTTGATATGTCCATTGAAGCGCCAGTTTTCCAGGAGCTATTTGGGGCTGTTGGAATTGCCAGCTCTTACCCAGTGAGTCCCTGAGGACATGGGTGAGTTTGCTCTGCCGGAAGGGAATGTGCTCCCGCTTGGGATCAGCCAGGGCGATGACGAGCTGCTCCAGGAACGACAGGGATTTGTTGATGTAGGCGGCTTCTACCCGGCCCAGGCCTTCAGACTGCAATGGAAAAGAGAATAAAACAGAGAATATTCCTTACCAAGGGAAAACTCCGCAGGGCTGATGTAATTTTGAGTGTGATYGACATAATGATCCACAGAACATTATGGAATCAGGGAATTGCTGMGGTTGGTAAAGGCCTCCAAGATCATKGAGTCCAACCATGCCCCAGCACTGCCAAGGCCACCACTGCCCCACATCCCCAAATGCCACATCCATATGGGTGTTACATCCCTCCAGGGATGGGGAACCAYCCCTGCCCTGAGCAGCCGTGCCAGGACTGGACAGCCCTTTCCAGGAAGGAATTTTCCCAGTATCCAATCTGACCCTCCCCCTGAAGCCATTTCGTCCTGTCCCTGTTCCCTGGGAGCAGATCCCAAACACCTCCCCACTGTCCCCTCCTGTCAGAGAGTTGTGCAGAGCCACAAGGTCCCCCCTGAGCCCCCTTTTTTCCAGGCTGAGCCCCCCCAGCTCCCTCAGCCTCTCCTGGGGCTCCAGACTCTTCTCAGCTCCATTCCCTGCCCTGTTTTTCCCACAGTGAGGGGCCCAAAGGGACCTAAGGAGCTCCCATCACTCACCCCGGTCTTGCTCAGTCTCTCAGATCCTGCCAGGTCAATTAAGGTGAGTTTGGATTTAAGGCATTTGAGATTTGTGTAATCTCTGGAACGACACTGAGGGAGAGGAGAAGAGAAACTGCACTTAGGAGCAGACAAAACCAAAAYACAGGAAAAAACAGACGGCAGAGATCCTCTTGAATCCCTAGAAAGTCCTTCCAATCCCTAGGAACAACGCTGGAGCTCTCACCTCAATGTACATGGTGAAGATGCAGTGGGATCTTGAGGAATTCTTATTGAGGGTGTGCTCTGCTATCACTCTGTTGGTCTCACCCTGCCAATGGAGAGAAAATTCCAGACTCAGCTCATGGAATTGTGGTTTCTTTGAGGACCACCCAGGCAACATCTCCATGGCTCTTTCCATTTCCCGATGACTGGAAAAGCAAAGAGTTCCCCAAACTTTGAACGGCCACAGATCTGAATCTCTGACAGGAACACAAAGGGAGGTTGGAAGGGRMTTTAAGGATCATCCCATTTCACCCTGTCATGGACAGGGACACCTCCCACTATCCCAGAGTGCTCCAAGCCCCATCCCTGGCCTTGGACACTTCCAGGGATCCAGGGGCAGCAACAGCTGCTCTGGAAAATTCCTCCCAGGCAGGAATTCCTTCCCAATATCCCATCCATCCCTGCCCTSTGGCAGTGGGAAGCCATTCCCTGTGTCCTGCCCCTCCATCCCTTGTCCTCAGTCCCATGCCAGCTCTCCTGGAGCCCCTTTAGGCACTGGAAAGTGTTCTAAGGTCTCCCTGGAGTCTTCTCCAGGCTGGACATTCCCAGCTTTTCCAGACATCATCATCTTCCTTCTACTCTTTAAAAAGAAAAAGGCAGTCCCTGCACATTCCAGAGCTGAGGACACCAGATTTTAAGGATTTTAAGATTAAAATCAAATTATTTTAAGGACACCAGATGGCTCTGGGTCAGAATACACTTCCTGCATCCCAATCCAATTATTTATCCCTGCTTTCCTCATGAACTGAATGAGCTACAAGGAAAAGATGCTGATCTAAGCAATCCACATCCCTTCAAAACCACACCCATCATGTGAACAGTCCTGCTGTGAATTCCAGCAGTGCCAGGATCATCCCAAATCATCTCCTCTTAGAGCATCTTCCAGAATCCCTGAGCCAGGGGCATTTTCCTTGAGAGATCAAGGGTTTCCAGTTGTTCTAGCCACAATAAAGAGGGATGGTTGAACCTCCTTCCACCACCTTGGCCACCCACTCCTGCTCTTCTGCCTCCTCCCTCAGCCGCCAACCACAACCACRGGATGAAACAGAATATTTGGGTTTTCTTGCCTCAAAGAGGAGATGCAGAGCCTCCTCCTCGTGGCTGACTGGGTGGATGGAGAGACCCTTGACATAAACACCCTGGGGGCCGTCCAGGACAGCCAGCTGGGAGTCCTTGATCCCTCGGCCCAGCCCTGGTGCCAGCAGGTCAAACAGGACCTCGTTGTAGATCTCCAGGTAGGAAATCCGGACGGTGACCAGGATATTGAGGAATTCTGTGGCTGCTTTGAAGATCTGCACAAACACAAAGAGTTTGTCTCTGTTCACAGGCAGGATTTTGAGCTATTCACAGTTTTTCAGAAAAGATATTGATGTAGATGTTGCTCTAAGATATAAATGGGTGTGATATAAACAGATGTAAGATATAAATAGATATAAAATGTAAATAAATGTGTTAATGTATATATAAGATATAAATGTATGTAACACAGTGATAAATATTTATATAGAGATAGATATTTATAGAGAGATAGATATTTATAGAGAGATAGTTCTGAACAGCTCCAAGTGCATCTTGGGGTGTGTGGGGCTAAATCTGAGCTGTGGTCTTGGAGAGTTCAACTTGGATTTGCATTCAATGATCTTAGAGAGTCACGGAATTCTGGAATGGTTTTGCGATGGAAGGGACCTTTAAGCCCATCSAATTCCATCCCTTCCAGAGGCAGGGACAGCTCCCACTGTCCAAAGGTGCTCCAAGCCCTGTCCAATCTGGCCTTGGACACTTCCAGRGATCCAGGGGCAGCCACAGCTTCTGTGGGCACCTTGTGCCAGGGCCTCTGTGCCTCAGAGGCATTTTTTAATGCTTTTATGATCAGTTTGAACCTGATTTCACAAAATGACAGTTTGGAAAACACCTCTTTTGAAGGCTTGATGACATTTGGGGAGCAGTGAGAACTTAAACAGGAGCTTAACAGGAACAACCTCTGAGAATGACAATAAAATTCCTTTATTTCTTTACCAATCATCCCTTGGGTAAAATGAAGGAAAAAAACACATAAAACATATTCACTGTGTGAAAACACTTCAACAAGAGCTGATAGAAGAGTTCCTTGATGTTTCTCCCACCTCCTTTTCCCCACAGATGCAGTACCTGCTGGATAGCTCTGGGGATGATCCCTCGCTGCTTGTAATGAGAGGTTGCTCCAGTCATGGTGTAGGTTTTGCCAGCCCCAGTTTGCCCATAGCACATGATGGTGCCTAAAAAATTCAAAAGCAAAAGAATAAACTGAAGAGAAAACCTCAGGCAGAGCAGCAAATGGATTCCTCCTCAAATCCAATCTCTATTTAGGATCAAAATAATAAAAACAACAAGCAATCACCATTGTAGCCCTGCAAAGCCTTGGCCACCAGTTTCTTTGCCACAGTCTCATAGACCTGTTCCTGGGAAGCGTTGTGCAGGAGCCCATCCAGCTTGAAGGACCAGTCAGTCTGAGTGTTATTCACAGCTCCTCCCCTGGGACTCTTTTGGATGGAGATAAAGATGCTCTGCAACCCAAAAAGAGAGGAAGATCCATTCAACAGCCCTGAGGATTTTCAGCAATTGAGGACCTGGGGTTATGTAGAAAAGGGAGCACAAATAACAGGGTTATTTTACTGCCTTAGATGGCTCTAGATGTCCTAAAAATATCTAGAAATGCTCTCCATTTTCTGGTGATAAATATTCTAAACAAAAAGGAAATGTGGTTAAGCTCATCTGTTTAACTTGCTGTGATTTTGTGCCTCAGGGAAATTCTTAATTAAGCAAGAGAAGGCCAAGGCAGAGGGAGGAATTTGCATAAGAGAGGATAGAAAYAGACTGTGCCAAATTGTGGTTACCACTGGGAATTCCTCATGGATCAGCCAGTCCCAGTCCTTTTGAGGGTTTTCCTGAAGATTGTAGCACAGGAAGTGTGTTTTCCATATTCTCCTTGCTGTGACAAACCCAAGCAGCAACACACAAACGAACACCCCCCAAAATGTTATCCATAGCCTCAAGGGATGGAAAAATTTTGGTTTTCCATGGGAAAAGCTGAACTCCAACTCCAAACCTTTCCCACTTCTAATTTCCTTTACTCTACCTTGTTGTCTGACCCAAGCTTGATCATATCTTGGGGAAAATTAGCTGATGGCTTGATTCGCACGAACACCTGGACTCGCTTTGGTTCTCTAAGGAGGGAGGAAAAAAAGAGTAAAAGAAGAAACTTGCATTCCTTAAACTGAAATTTACATAATTTGACAGGAAAAAGGCGAGGTAGAGGAGTTAAATTTTAAAATAAAGTGTTAGCAATTGTTCAGCCACAGTTTTTATTCCTCACTGAAAGCAACTGCGGGCAAAGAGCTCCTGAAAATTCTCTCTGGTGTTGTTCTGTTTGGAAAACTGAGGATGTGGAAAGAGAAAGGGTCTCACTGATCCTGGTTTCCTCGTGTGTACCAGGAACAGGAGCGCTGCATAACACAGGTTTTCTTCCTCTTAGCCTTGCAAAGAAAAATATTTGCAGGAATGGGAGAGAGATTTTCTTTTGTCGCACGTACCCTTTTAAAAAATAATTTAAAATCCCAATAAACTCCTGATTTTCAATTTTCTGTAGGAAATATCCACAGGCTGGAGGATCTGCTGAGTAAAACCCACAGAAAGAGGGCTCAGGGATCATCCAGCTGCTAAAGCACTGGAATCCTGGAATCCTTGGAATGTGCACATCTCCTGTTTTTCCTCAATCACTTCCTCCAGACAGTGTGTGCTCAATAATTGTGTAAGAAGCAGTGACAACTTCTAGTTTTGGACAAAATCTCTGGGATTTCTGGTCCATTCAGGATTTTTTGACCTTCTCATACTTTACCTGCTGTGCCTGCTCTAAAATAAAACATGGAGGTTTGAGCTGAACCAAAATTCGTCAGATTTAAAACGGGAATATTTGGGTGATACCTGGAGGTATCGCTCTCGGGGAGCCCGTCAGAGAGCAGTGAGGAAATGATGCTTTCCTGGTCCTCATCCTTCTCCTTCCCCTGCTCTTTCTCCTTCTTTTGGTCTTGGTCCTGATCCTGCTTCTTCTCTTGTTCCTGTTCCCAGGAGTTCACAGAGATTACAGAACCCTGCCCAAAACCCCCCAGAACCCAGTGTTGGAGCAGTTGTGAATTATTTCTTCCAAGCAAGAAAAACAGCAGAGAAATGGAAGAAGGGAAAATTTTAGGGACAACCTCCACTATGAATCAGAAAGGGAACAAATTCCAAATGAATGGAATTTTCCTTGCTGCAACAATGTCCCGGTGTGGGACTTTGGACAGGTAAGGACATGTAAGGACAAAATCCATTATTCCTGGGAGTGTTTATAAACACAAGGAGATGGGAAGGAACAGATTGTCCAGAGAAGTCGTGGCTGCCCCTGGATCCCTGGCAGTGTCCAAAGCCAAGTTGGACACAGGGGCTTGGAGCACCCTGGGACAGTAGGAGGTGTCCCTGCCCAGGGAAGGGGTGGAACTGGATGGGCTTTAAGATCCCTTTCCCCCCAAACCATTCCAGGACTCTGACTCAGCCCAGCTGGAATTACCGTTTGTTCGGTCTCTGATTTGGATGCAGAACCTTGACTCTCTTCCGGCCACTTAAGCCCCCCGTGCTCAGTTGTCTCCTGCCAGTGAAAAACAACCAAAATCCACGTGAAAAACACCTCTGGAGACACAGGGGACAGCGATCCTGTTTGCCTCATGGGACAATGATCCATACATCTCCAAAGCCTTGGGAGTGTGAGAGTCCCCTTCCCACACCTCAGGGGAGCAGATTTTGGCAGGACTTTGGGAAAAATCCATCTGCAAGGTTTGGGACTTGTCCAGAGAAGCTGTGGCTGCCCCTGGATCCCTGGAAGTGTCCAAGGCCAGGATGGATGGGACTGGGAGCAGCCTGTGATAGTGGAAGGTGTCCCTGCCTACGGCAGAGTCTGAAATTGGATGATCCTTAAGGTCCCACCCAACCAAATCACCCTGTGTTTCTCTCCAATACACCTCCCCAGGTGTGTGTGGGGTGATGCCCCGGGGAAGGGGGGCGATGCCTGGAGGGCTGACGCCATCTGTTGGGGGACACGACCCCCGATCATCCCTTGAGAAGGAGAAGGTGACTCCCTGGGTAGCCCCCCGTCCCTGTCCCACCTGCGACCCCTGCACAGAAGGGCCCGGTGTGGAGTCCGGGGTCGCCATGGCAGCGTCCACTTCCGGATGTTCTATGGCAACGGTAACTTCCGGTCTCTCCCGGAAGTGGCCCCGCATACGGCGGCCGGGCGGGGCCAGCGCGCGGCGGGGGCGAAGCGGGACGACGGCGGCACGGGAGTGGCCGGGACGATGCTGGAAGCGGCGGCGGCGGCGGACCCGGAGCTGGATCCCGAGGATCTGGTGCATTTCTCGGTGGGAGACCTGCCCAGCCGCGGCTATGGAGTGATGGGCGAGATCCGGCGGCAGGGAAAGCTCTGCGATGTGACGCTCAAGGTGCGGCCCGGCTCCCGGGGGCATGGGGGGGTCAGGGACCACCCTGATCCTCAGGGGTGCCCCGGTACTTGAGGGGACACTGAAGGGGGACCTCGACCCCTGAGGAAGTCACGGTCTCTGAGGTGGAAGCTGAGAGGGGATGCTGAGGGAACCCCCCCTGGTCCCCCTGAGAAGGAGCTGAGAGCCCCCCTGGTCCCTAAGGGGGGCTGAGGGACCCCCACAGCCTTTGACGGGGGATGAGGGTCCCCAGCCTCAGAAGGGGGAGCTGACGGACCTCAACCCCCGAGGAGGAGCAGAGGGACCCCCCAGAGGCTGTGGGACCTCAACCTCTGAAGGGGGACTTGAGCACCCCCCAGACCCCTGAGGGGGGACCCCAGCACCTTTAAGGACAGGGGGCTGAGAGACTCCCCAGTCTCTTTTCCAGAGGGAAGAAGGCAGCTGAAGTTCCCTCAGACCCCTTCGGTGGAGGATAAGGGGTTGCTGAAATCCTCTTGGGAGGGGAAAGATGGGGAGCTGAGGTCCCCCCTTCCCATGGCTTTGGCAGAGGAGAGAGACAGTGCTGAGACCCCCCCCAAAAGCCCCTCGGGGTGTCAGGGGGTCTTGGGCCCCCCTGTGGGGTCTGTGAGGGCCTGTGGATCCAGGTTCATGGACCAACCTCTACTCCAACCCGCGGGAGAAGATTCCTTTCCCTAGGAAACCTTTCCCTTACAGGAACGTCCACTTTTAAGCATCAAAAAAATCAATCCATAAGCACGGTAAATCCTCAGGACTGTGTCCCTGGCTCTGCAGGGAATGGCTGTGGGAGTGTCCTGTGCCAGGCAGGAGCTGCTGGAATCCCTCAGGATTCCAGACTCGGAGGAGGTGGTGGGGTGGGAGCCACACACAGCTCTGAGTCATTGCAGAATTAACTCTGCAGTTTAATTAAACGGGAAGGTGTTCCCAGCCTACTCACCCTGAAACCTTCCAGGGGAAGGAGCCAGCRAGGGCTGTGCCTGTCACAGAGATGGGATGTGGATGTGGGATGGAGAGTGCTCCATGGATACAGGGGTGGCTTCATCCCTGTGGAGAGGCTGAAGCCCCCAGGAAAAGAGACCAAGGGTTGTGATCCTCCTTGGAAGTGGTTCCTTCTGTAGGGTGATATTTCTGACAGTCTGTGCCGGAGCCTGAAGGAATTCTGTGGCAAAGGTGGTTGGGATGGASAGAGCTGTTTTTTTGGGATTAAACCGTGTTTTGGTGTGTCTGAGGGGGCTTTGTGTGGCAGGAGAACGTCCTGGGAGACAATAGAAGGAGGTCTGTGTTCCCAGCTTTATCTTGGATAAACTCCTGACCATTGTTTCCAAATTCCTCTGAATAATTATCCATTTCTGTGGATTTTCCATTGCAAAGTGCTGTAGAAATCCTCTTTATCCCTACAGAGCTTTCAAATATATCAGGAAAGATCACAAACATGACAGAACRGTTTGGGGTGGAAGGAACCTTATGGAACATCCARTGCCACCCCSTGCCATGGCAGGGACACCTCCCACTGTCCCAGGCTGCTCCAAGCCCTGTCCAGCCTGGCCTTGGACACTTYCAGGGATCCAGCAGCAGCCACAACAACTCTGGGCACCCTGTGCCAGGGCCTCAGCATCATCACAGGGTACAATTCCTTCCCAATATCCCAARGAGAGATTTCAGCAGTGCCTGGCACACTGTCAATCCTCTGTCCATGTTGGTTCAAACATTCCAGCTCTCCGTCCTACACCCACAGCTTGGAATTCCAAGTATTTCATTTGCTTAATATCCCACCTTGTGCTGCTTCTGCCTCTGGACATCCCTTTTCGCAGTGCCCATGTGTCTCATGATGATGGAATTAGTGCAGCCAAGCCTTCCCTCCCCATTCTCAGGAACAAGCTCTCTGTTCCAGCTGTTGGATCTTTAAGCCGGAATTTTTCTCAGCTCGAAGTTGGAGGTGGATTTGAATCACTGAGGCACCCCAAACTCAGCCAGCACAAAATGTTTCTGCCCAGACCTGGCTCAAGAACGTTTTCCATCTGTAAATCCAGGGTGGATTTCCAGCAGGGAGAGAGTTTGAATGATTCTTAATTTCTCCCAAAATTAAGGGAGGAACATAAAGGCCC
>NW_026623318.1:837591-867805 GCF_030028575.1 Malurus melanocephalus
CCTGATGCTCTCACACCACTGCAGTGAATTTATTCCCCTTTTTTCCACTCCTGCTACTTTTTGTCCCATCTATAAAACAAAGAGCTTCCAAATGCCCCTTTGTCCCTGCACYTGGACACTGATGTGTCCAATGCTCCAGTTCTTGGATGAAGCAGGAGCAGTAGCATTGTCCCAGCACAGTCCATGTTTTCAGGGGCTCCTTTCCTGCTCTCTGTTGGGATCAGTGGCTGGGAATGATTCTCCCAGCCCTCAGCCATGTTTGCTGTACAAACAGCCCTGGAATTATTAAGGAATTGTCACTGCTTCGGTTTGTTTGTTTTAATTATTCCCCTCGGAGAGGGAGGCGAGCATTCCCTCAGTAAACAGGAGGGGCAGGGTGGGTTCTCCTTTTCTAGAAACCTCCTTCCAGAAGGAATCAGTGCTGCCTCAGCAGCCAGGTTGGATGAATTAAATCCAGAAATGTTGATTTGTCAGGCTCCCTTTGGATCTTTGATTATTCCAACTGGGTTYGGGGAAATCTGTCGCTGCTGCTCGTGGTTGTCCATGTGAAAATGGGGATTTCCTGGGAGCTGGACCTCTCTCCAGTGCTTTAGGATGTGTCTTGGAGAGCCAAAGCTCCTTTCCTGCATGGATGGAWTTGGGAAAGGCCTTTTCTCTCCCTGTCTCTTGAACGGCTGCAGGTCAGGGCTGCTCCTGATGTTCCTCACAGCTCCCTTTGGAGCTTTCCGAAACATTTAATTAAATATTCATTTGGTAGGAACACACATGGATGGACTGGAGGGAGGAGGGGAGGGAAGAGACACACCTTAGTCTGTGGTTAGTCCTTTTCCTTYGGAAAAAGTGGGATTTTTTGCTTAGCAAAGCCAAATTTTGTCTTTCTTCTCTGAGAATCACCGGGTTGGGCATTGGTGTGGTCATGTCTGGTTAAAAAATAACYAACCATACCCTTTTCCCCAATTTAACCTGATCCCAGTCAGGTTATAGAAGGTGAAGGGGTGTTTTCCTCCCCATCCAATATTGGTGTGGATGGAAAAGCTGATGGTGGTTCCAACAGGAGCAGGGAAATATCAGTCCTGGAGTGAGCATGGAGAGAGCAGAAATGAGGTTTCAAACAWTCCAGTTTTCCCTCCTRCACCSACCCTTTAGGCACTGGAAGGRGCTCTAASGTCTCCATGGAGMCATCTCTTCTTCAGCTCTTCAGCTGGGGCAGAATCCCCCTCTCAGAACCTTTCCCCCTTATTTTTAGTGGATTTCCAGTCTTTTTCCCTTTGAAGCTCACAAATAAACACTGCAAAAGCCCCAAGAATTCCGGCTCATTGACACGTGCCGGTGTTTGGGGCTGTTATTCCCTGAGCTACGGATCCTGGTCTGATTTTTAATGGCACAGAAGAAGCTCCTTGGTGCTCGTGTTCTTCCTGAGCATTGTTTCTGGAAGACAAATGTCCTTCCAGGATGAAAGCAGCCTGGGCAGCTTTGTTTTCTGGGATGTGCTGTCTGTTCTTCAGGCCAAGGTCTGAGTGCTCTCTGGGGACACATCAGAGGCTGCTGGAATCCTGTGGAATGCACCACTYCGTAAAACAGGGAAAACTTATCCATCCTATTTCTTCATTACAAATTTAGAGGGAATAAATATCTTCACAGCTCCTGCTGGCTCCTGGTRGAGCTGGAGGAGAAAGATCCAAGTGCCAGGCTGGCACTCCAGAAATCCTGGCCAAACTGTCGGAAGAGGGAAGGTTTGTGCCTTCCCAATCCTCAGAGAGCAGAGTTGACGTGAGCTCCTCTTGCTGCTGCAGCTCCTCCTTTGGATCTGAACTGCTCCAATGCCATTTTTCCATTACTAACTCCAAGACTAATTAGAAAAGGTTTCTAAAATATAATCCGAGTCTGGCAAACTGAAATAATTCCAAGCTGTGGAGAGGTCACAATATTTGTTTCCTGTACAATCTGAATGGTACTGACAGGTCACAGTCCTGGTGGCTTCTCTCCCCTCCTGATCCCAGCTTTTCCTGAGCAGACCATTAACTCCAAACCCCCCACACTGCAGCAGTTGCTCCCTCAAGGGYTGATACAGAGGTGGAGGAGCCTCTGGATAAGTGGAATTCCAGACAGCTCAGGCTGCCTGCCTTGTTCCAGCAGGATCCTTGAAACCTCAGTGCCTGGCTGTGCTGCAGATGTTGGAGCATTTTTGGGAGATCCTCCAGGAAAAGAGCCTTGGAAGAAGAGGGAATATCTGTTTTATTGGAGGAGCTGGTCGGTTGGAAAAGCAGATGAACCAGGAGAGCTGCAGGATAAGGRTGTGATTCCAGCCTTGTCACACAACAGACAGGAGTAATTTGGGATCTGACTGGGTGTGTTTCTGTCCAAGCTCTTGGCTGCTATCAGCTCTTCCCCCTACAGAAAATAGGAGGATCTCTTGTTCTAGGATAATATTAAATTCCTTTTTGCTGTTCCGCAGGAGCATTAAGGAGGGCAGGGCTGGAGCTGATCCCCTCAGGATGCTCCCTGTCCCTGTGGGAAATGGAGGGACTGGAATTCAGCAAAGCAGTTGGGCTCCTCTGAGCTGGCAGGGAATTCTCTGGGGATGTGGCTTTGTTGTTCATCCAAAGGGGATATGTCTTCTGTCTCAAAGGAGTTTGGCACCATTATCATGGAATCCTGGAGTGGTTTGGGTTGGAGGGACTTTAAAGTGCATCCAGTGGCATCCCTGCCATGGGACACCTCCAACTATCCCAGGGTGCTCCAAGCCCCAATGTCCAGCCCAGCCTTGGACACTGCCAGGGATCCAGGGGCAGCCACAGCTGYTCTGGGCACCCTGTGCCAGGGCCTCCCCACCCTCCCAGCCAGGAATTCCTTCTCAATATCCCACCTATCCCTGCCCTCTGGCAGTTGGAGGCCATTCCGAATTCCCTCTTTCCTGCTGCCCACACTTGGGGATCAGCCCAGGGCACAGTGTGGGGGGGAGGGGGAGGCTCTGGCCAGGGAATGTGGAGCTTCTCATCGCCCAACACCCCCAAATCCTTCCCTTCTCATTCTCCACCCCACGTGGATTTGTGTTTGGGATTGTCCGGATCCAGGTGTGTCCCATTAACCCTGCCTGACAGAACCATGCTATGAGGGATTGGACACCAGCTCTGCTTCTGCACCCTCAGTGCCAAGGACTCCTCAGAAAAGATGGATTTGGGRGAATTTGAGACCTTTGCAGCACCAAACTCAGCGAGTTCTCAGCTCTGCAGGGTGGTGAYGTCACCAACACAATAAATGCCTTTCTCCCACCTACACCACTTTCCTCCAGAGAAAGGCTCCTTGTGCCCTGGAATTTGTTAACATTTGTGGCTGTGGGGGTGTCTGGGAGCAGATTCCTTTGTTACCCGCTCAGAGACACGTCAGAAGGGAATTCTGGGATTCCTGGGGTCAGGAGTGATGCTTGCAAAGTTCCTCTTTCTGGAAGAAGAATAAAAGGACGCCTTAAAAGCAAAGGACCCAAGATGTTACACTGTAAAGCAGAACATCCTGGAATGGTATCAGGAAGAGGATGAGCTCTTTCCCACTTTCTCCTTAGGTGACTCCAGTGTGACTCCCTCAGGAAAGTGCATTAATTTAGTCATGGAAAGGGAGAGTCTTTGGCTCTGGAGGTAGGGAGCACTTTGGGAAGGAAGACACAAGGATGAGCTGAATGGACACGTGCTGAGGGCTCATCCTTGGAAGGATTTTCCATATTCCACAGGAAAAGCTTGTCCTTTGCCTGCAGCAAGAAATGCAGTTGTTTCTTCAGGACTTGCCATGAAGTGCKGATGGAATGAACATAATGATAGTTTTAGAGCAGAGATGCCAATTTATCCATTTCCCTGAGGGCTCTCCACCATTCCAGGAGCACGTTTCAAACAGAAGGAATCGCAAGTTTTGTCTTGTCCAGCACCAGGAAATATTTCCCAAGCTCTTTGATGATGCAGCTCCGTGGATCTCACTGCTAACAGGGACCAGTCCCAGTCAGGGACCACCTGGAAGGGCGGCACTGCCCTGAMCCAAGGGATTTCATCCCAGTGATGATCCAGTTGTCATTATCCCGGCAGGAATCCTGCAGGATGCCTGGGGATGTTTGCTTTTGCCAGGACCGGGTGTGCTGGAGATAATGAGGCTGTTCGGTGGCAGCTTCTCACAGGGTGAGATCACGGCAATGCATCCCTGGAACTGGGGCTTGGTAGGACCTTTCAGACCTTGGATAGTGCTGGAATCTCTTGTACTGGGACTTGGAGCATGGAATCATGGAATGGTTTAGGTTGGAAAAGTCCTCCAAGATCATGGAGTCCAACCATGACCCAGCACTGCCAAGGCCACCACTGTCCCACATCCCCAAATGCCACATCCACAYGGATGTTATATCCCTCCAGGGATGGGGAACCACCCGTGGACTGGGCAGTTGTGCCAGGACTGGACAGCCCTTTCCCGGAAGGAACATTCCAAATATCCAACCTGACCCTCCCCTGGCCCAGCCTGACGCAATTCCCTCTCCTCTGTCCCTGTTCCCTGGGAGCAGAGCCCGACCCCCCCAGCTGCCCCCTCTGTCAGGGAGTTGTGCAGAGCCACAAGGTTCCCCCTGAGCCTCCTTTGCTCCAGGCTGAGCCCCTTTCCCAGCTCCCTCAGTCGCTCCTGGCGCTCCAGACCCTTCCCAGCTCCATTCCCTGCCGTGGACACGCTCCAGTCCCTCAATGTCACTCTTGTGAGGGACCACAGCTACTACCTGGCCTCTGTAATTTACAGTTATTTTGTAAAATAAGGGCCTTTTTCTCCTCTTGGGTCACAGTACAAGCTTGGGTTTTGAGTAAATATAACCTTGGTGTTGAAATTCCTGTTATCTTTAGTTATAAAGATAATTTTGGTTATAAATAGAAGGTCACTGTATGCATTTGAAGCAGGTGTTTCACTTTAAGAGGTGCCTGTTCRATTTTAACACCACTTTTTATTTATTAAAAAGCTGAAATGAGATTTGGACAGTTGTGATTTTTGGCAGCTTGGACTTGGGGGGAAATGAAAGTTGAGTAAAATGTTGCTTTTCTTGCACACTCAGCCTGAATGGGAACACTCATCCAAACAAACCAAATGAATTAATTGCACTTGGAGTGAATTCCCTACATATTTTTAGAGATAGGAGGAGGCCTTGTTCTTTCACCTTTCAGAAACAGCARAAGCAAAAATGGGAGCTTTTCAGTGTTCTGGGTTGTTTGAGACAYGCAGAAAGGGGTTTTCTAGTGGCATTAAGGTGTATCAATATGGGATTTACTATTGATAAATCAGGGGTTTGGRCCTGGAGCAGCTGATGATAGAATGGCTTCATTTGTGGGGAAGGGATGGACTGGGAAGTGCCGGAGTTGCTGAGCAGGTTGGGTGTTCCTGGGCCTCCAGGCTGGAATGTGGACAGGCTGAGCAGCAAATCTGTCCCTGCCATCAACCAGGCTGTGTTTGGTCATGTGTCAGCCTTTCCCACTGAGAATTCCCAGACAAGGAGCTCCAGCACCTGCGTGTCCTTAGGTATTCCCATCCTGAGCAGCACCTCGGACACTCAGGACACAGAGAGTCCACACGTGCTCACCTGACAGGAAGGGAGGCAGTGAAAATCCCAGGGGTATGGGGAGGGTCTGTCAGCTCTCAGGAGCTCAGGTTCTGGAATCACTTCCCTTTATGGCCTTTCCTCATGAAATTTGGTGTATTTTTTGTGTTTCTAAAGCTCTGGCCAGGCTGGAGTTTGTGCTTTCTGTGTGAGATCAGGGTGGGAACCTGTTCTGCCAACATTCCTTCTTATCCAGGGATAAGAAGGATCTTATCTGGAGCACCATCCCCTCATGGACCCTGGGCCTGCAGTCCTGACCCTTTTCCCAGAGATTCCCCATCCCACTGTGTCAAGTATAAGACACAAGGAAGCTGGCCGTGATTTTGCACATATCTCAAGTTTTGGTGMCTTTGGGATGTTTTCCATGTGGTTTTGGGCTAGGAGAAAGGATTGATACAGGTTTTTATCCCTGTGAAGTCRCACACAAATATCTATGTCAAGTTTTTTCCATGAGCTGTAACAGTCACAACCATTTCACTTCCTAATTCTTCTCTGGGAATCACCTGGAGCAGTGGATGGAGCTGATCCCTTCTCCTTCCCTTTTCTCCCTGTTTTAGGTTGGGGACCATAAATTCAGCGCGCACCGGATCGTGCTGGCAGCTTCCATCCCGTACTTCCACGCCATGTTCACCAATGACATGATGGAGTGCAAGCAGGATGAGATTGTCATGCAGGGCATGGATCCCAGGTAACATCCCAAGGGATAATCAGAGGGACCACAAGTGCTCAGGGGCCTCAGTGCTGTGTGTGCAAGGGTCAAAGCCTGCTCTGTGCTGTTGGCAGAGTGCTCTCCCAGCTGGAATTCAGTGGATTTTCTGCCCTTTCTCCCTGTTTTTAGTGCACTGGAGGCCCTGATCAACTTTGCCTACAAYGGTCACCTGGCCATAGACCAGCAGAATGTGCAGTCCCTGCTCATGGGGGCGAGTTTCCTTCAGCTGCAGAACATCAAGGAYGCCTGTTGTACCTTCCTCAGGGAGAGGTGAGTGGGGCTGGGGGATCCTGGGGGGATCAGGGGGGATTCCAGCTGCTCCCCCACTGCAGCAAGGTTCAGTCACCCGTGTCCAGCTTGGGAGGAGCCAGATGTCTCCTTCTAGTGGGATGAGGAGTTTGCATCCCAAAATTTGGCATCTGTAGTGCTGGGTTAGAAGGGACCTTAAAGCCCATCCCAATCCATCCACACGTTGCTCCAAGCCCCATCCAGCCCGGCCTTGGACACTTCCGGGGATCCAGGGGCAGCSACAGCTGCTCTGGGCACCCTGTGCCAGGGCCTCCCCCACCTCCAGCCAGGAATTCCTTCCCAATATCCCACCTATCCCTGCCCTCTGGCAGTGGGAAGCCATTCACCCTTGTCCTGKCATTCTCATTCCTTTTAAAATTACTTATCACTCCTTTATTGGGACACAGCAAAAGACCTTGGCCAGCCATGGGAACTAACACCCAGAGCAAAACTGAGGGAACATTTCCCTTTTTAAGAACCCATCCTGGCAGGAATGGCCCTTCCTGCTGCTGTGTGTGCTAAAGGGAAGGAACAAAGTGCCTCAGCCCAGAAGCTGGACAGGAAACTGTGGCAGAGCCTTAAATTGGTCCCAGGTTTTTCAATTTCCTTGCTGGTGTTTGGCTGTGAGACTGTTCCAGCAGCAGGGTCTGCAAATGGAAATCTGGGATCCTCTTTGTCCACGTACCACATGGATTCTCAGCCCGTGCCAGGGRCTCTGATGTGTTCCATTTTCCCAGCCTGGCTTCTCTGCAGCTGCTCAGGGTGTTCCATGGTGTGATGTTAAACACACCCACCAAACATGGGGATTGGCTACCAAAGTTCTTCCAAATCCACCAGGAGCAGYCAGGTGTCCTAAGTGAAGTCCTGGATTTGAGTGCACAGCTGCCAGTTTGGTAAATAACCAAAATTCGGTAGATTCTGGGCACCCTGGGGAGCTGGAACATGGACACTGAGCTCCSCTGCTTCAGTGGAATTGAGGTTTGGGATATTTTTAGGCAGCTGTGTTGTAACCAAGCCCTGTGTGAGCCCTCAGAGTCACCCTCATGTGACAGTTCCCCACCCAACAGCACAGTGACCTGGAAAGAGTCCAGAGGAGGCCCCAGAGCTGCTCCCAGGGCTGGAGCCCATCTGGAGCCAGGCTGGGAGAGCTGGGGGTGCTCACCTGGGGAAGGGAGGGATGCAGGGAGACCTCAGAGCCCCTTGCAGGGCCTAAAGGGGCTCCAGGAGAGCTGGAGAGGGACTGGGGACAAGGGATGGAGGGACAGGACACAGGGAATGGCTTCCCACCACCAGAGGGCAGGGATAGATGGGATATTGGGAAGGAATTCCTGGCTGGGAGGGTGGAGAGGCCCTGGCACAGCGTGCCCAGAGAAGCTGTGGGTGTTCCCAGAGTCACCTGGGTCTATCCTATGGTTCTTTGGCAGGGACCAGGGGACATTTAGGTTGTGTTTTCCATCCTCTGGCTCTGCCATGGATTCACCTGGAGATCTCTGTGTAGGTGGGTGAGCTGCAATCTGCCTTCACTGGAGATGTCACAGCTGTCACTGCCCTTTGTATCCTCCAAGACTTCTGTGCTTCCCAGAATCCTGGAATGGTTTGGGTTGGAAGGGACCTTAAAGCCCATCCCATTCCACCCCTGCCATGGGCAGGGACACTTCCCACTGTCCCAGGTGCTCCAAGAGCCCTGTCCAACCTGGCCTTGCACACTGCAGGGATGGGGTCTCTACAGCTTCTCTCCTGTTAAGCTGACATTCCTGTTGCTCTGCTCTCCCCCTTTTCYCAGGCTTCATCCCAAGAACTGCCTGGGTGTTCGGCAGTTTGCCGAGACCATGATGTGCACGGTGCTCTACGACGCTGCCAACAGCTTCATCCACCAGCACTTCGTGGAGGTCTCCATGTCCGAGGAGTTCCTGGCCCTGCCTTTTGAGGATGTCCTYGAGCTCGTTTCCAGGGATGAGCTCAACGTGAAGTCCGAAGAGCAGGTGAGGATCTGGTGTTGRTCTTGGCCAAGGAAAGTTTTACCTTGAGGGGTTTCTTGTTGCTTGGGTGTGGAATGGGGATGGGAATGATCCTATTCCTGGGCTGAGTGAAGCTGAGATGTCCTGGCACAGCAGGAACACTCAGAGGTGCTGGACAGAGCTGTGATGRTTTGTAGGGCCCACTCCAGACTGACTTGTTCCTAAAGAAACAGGAAGCAGGGCTTTTTTAGGATCACAGAATCACTGAGATTGGAAAAGGCTTTGAGAGATCACCAACTCCAGCTGTTCCCCCAGCACTGCCAGAGCCACCCCTGACATGTCCCCAAGTGCCACATCCACAGGGATGTTACATCYCCCCAGGGATGGGGTCTCCCCCCATGCCCTGGGCAGCTGTGCCAGGGCTAGACAGCCCTGTCCAGGAAGAATATCCCATATATCTAACCTGATTCTCCCCTGGCACAATGTGAGGCCATTTCCTCTCATCCTGTCCSTTATTCCTTGGGAGAAGAGCTGGAATTCCACGTGGCTGCACTCTCCTGTCAAGGAATTTTCATGAACAAGAAGAGTTTAGGGTATTTCCATAGCCTTGAGAATCCATCAGCGTTGGCTGATAGTGAACAGGGAAAACAGAGCCTGTCCTTGAACCTGGACATCTGTCCTGCTCTTTCTGAGGAGGCYCCATAGGTGACAGAGGCAAAAGATGTCCCACAGCTTCTCCTTGTAGGGTAAAAATGTGCTTCATTTATAAGGCTTGGGGAGGGAGGGGAACCTGCTGCACATTCCAGCCACATTTCTACAACATACCACGAATTTCTCACACTGTTTTTCCCAGAGCAGGTAGAATCCAAAGAGTCCATCCTGGTGACATTTCCTTGTGCCCTGGCAGCTGCCAGCCCCACTCCTCAGAAATTCCAGTGGCAGTCTGTAGAGTGGAAATAAGTTGGTTTGGGTTTTTAACTCACCATGGTGCTGTTGGAGAAGCATCTTTGCACTGGAAAGTTTGGGAATTGTGTTGTGAGAGACTTCAGATGCCACTGTAAAAGAAAGAGTTGATGATTTTGTTCTGGTCAATGGCACAGGTTGCAATAACTTTAATGGGGAGTCCTACGAACCCAAGAATGTATGTCCCAAATTGAACTGGCACCAGRTCACCAGGATCCTTTTGGAGCTGGAGTTATCCAGTGCTTCGTTGGAGAGATCCTTCCAGTGCCTGAGAAGGAGCCTGGAGGGACCAGCTCAGCTCTAGGCATCCCCAGTGTAGTTATTCAGAGAGAACAGATGGATCCCTGTCATCAAACCTGTCTCCTGGTTTCTCATGGAGCAGCACCATTCCCTTCCATCTTTCCCAGTTTGCAGATTTTTGTCACTAAATAAACACAGSTTTGTGTTCTGTGCCTCCTTCTGCCAAAATCCTCCTTGCAGTTCCCTCACCTCCCTGCAAACACTYCTGCTAAATGTCCCATCCCACAGGACAGGAGATCAGGATTGTGTGAGGCGAAGAAAGAAACTGTATGGAGCTGGGGGTGTTCAGAAGGGAAGGGAAGGATCCAGGGAGACCTCAGAGCCCCTTTCAGGGCGTAAGGGGGTTCCAGGAGAGCGAGAGAGGGACTGGAGACAAGGGATGGAGGGACAGGACACAGGGAATGGCTTCCCACCACCAGAGGGCAGGGATAGATGGCATATTGGGAAGGAATTCCTGGCTGGGAGGGTGKAGAGGGTGCAGGGTGCCAGAGAAGCTGTGGCTGCCCCTGGATCCCTGGAAGTATCCAAGGCCAGGTTGATTGGGGCTTGGAGCTACCTGGGATAATGGAAGGTATCCCTGCCATGGCAGAGGGTGTATTGGGATGATCCTTAAGGTCCCTTCCAACCCAAACRATTCCAGGATTCCAAGATTTCATGTCATTTCTTTCCAATCGACTTGCACAACCCCAAAACTCCAATTTCCCACTCCTGTGTCCTGGCAGGTGTTTGAGGCTGCCTTGGCCTGGATCCGGTACGACCGAGACCAGCGGGAATCCTTCCTGCCCGAGCTCCTGTCCAAAATCCGGCTGCCCCTGTGCCGGCCGCAGTTCCTCACGGACCGYGTGCAGCAGGATGACCTGGTCCGCTGCTGCCACAAGTGCAGGTGAGCCTTGGCCAGGGAGCCAGYGGGGTGGAGAAGTCAGATCCTTAAATCTCAGGCTCCAATCAGTAAGATTTTCTCTTTAATGATTCCGTGATTGGATTTCAGGGATCTGGTTGATGAAGCCAAGGACTATCACCTCATGCCAGAGCGCCGGCCGCACCTCCCAGCGTTCAAGACACGGCCCCGGTGCTGCACATCCATCGCAGGGCTGATTTATGCCGTGGGGGGACTCAACTCAGCAGGTACCTTGCAGTGGAAAGACCACCAGGGCTGACTGGGATGATGGGATGGTGGAATTCCCTCCTGTGGAAATGTGGAGCAGTTTCTCCTCCTCCATGCAGAGCTTCCAGTGAAACGCTCGAGGTGGTTGTGCCCCTAGTTTAACATCTTCCATCTAAAACCCTGTAGAAGTGAGGTTTATTTAGGACATTTTCTGAAAGACTTTGAGGATGGTGTCCTTGCCTGCTCCAAGCAGGGCTTGCAGGGATCTCTGTAATGTTGTCAGGGTTGTGGGATCACAACACTTTGACATGACCCTCACGATGGTGTGAAAAGGGAACAGAAAGTGATCCAAGAAAAACCTATGGAGAAGCTGTGTTCCCCAGTAGCAGCGACACCGTAGACTTGCAGGTCTCTGCTGCCCCTTGGAGGACAGTGGAGGTGSCACTTCCACTGAGGGCACTTGTTAAGGCTTGTGGTGCACAGCACAGGAGAGCATGGAAATGATCTTTTTGAGTGTGAGAATGATGGGAATTGTTCAGAGCAGGATCTCTGTGCATAAGCTGGGGTATGTGGCTGGGAAATTATTCTGTGGAAGCGGGTAATAGGATGTGAGACCCCGRGATAGGACAGAGAATCCCAGAATGGTCTGGGTTGGAAAKGACCCTAAGGGTCACCCAKTTCCACCCTTGTCATGGCAGGGACACCTCCCAAGTTGCTCCAAGCCACATCCAGCCYGACTCTGGACACCTCCAGTGCTGGGGCAGCCACAGCTTCCTTGGTCAGCCTGTGCCAGGGCCTCCTCACTCTCACAGGGAAGGATTTCTTGCCCCAACCCCAGTGCAGCACTKTGCACTTGGCCTTGTTGAACCTCAGGMGGTTYCCACTCCTTGAGCTTGTCCAGGTCCATTTAGATGCCATCCCATCCTGGCAGATTTAATGTTTTTCCCAGATGTTTTCCCAAAGAAGAGCAGGCAAATTCCCCCATGCCAACGCCATCTTCAGGATCACAGCAGCACCCCCTTACCCCTCTGCCCCCCTCACTATCCTAGGGGTTCATCAGGTCTCCCTCTTTTAATTTGAGTAGCAAATTTCTATGCAGGCGACTCTCTGAACGTGGTGGAGGTGTTCGATCCCATTGCCAACCACTGGGAGAAGTGCCAGCCCATGGCCACGGCGCGGAGCCGCGTCGGCGTGGCCGTGGTTAACGGGCTGCTCTACGCCATCGGAGGCTACGAYGGCCAGCTGAGGCTCAGCACCGTGGAGGTTTACAATCCAGACACGGATTCCTGGTCCAAAGTGGAAAGCATGAACAGCAAGAGGAGGTACGTGCAGCTCACTGGGAAGAAACCTCTGGAAAAGCAGGGAAAAATGAGGTTGGAGGAAGAGTGGAGTTGTGGGTGGTGGGTGCTCAACACRGTGTTTGTGTGTGGGGAAAATGTGTGAAAGGAGGAGTGGGTCAGTGTAGAAGCAGCTGGAATTTCCTTGGTTGGTTTCTGGTTCCTGCCAGGTTGAGGTCAGGCTCTGCTCCAGGGAACAAGGGACAGGATAAGGGRAAATGGCCTCAAGCTGTGCCAGGGAAGTTCAGGTTGAAAATTGGGAAAATTCCTTCTGGAAAAGGTTGTCCAGCCCTGTCCCAGGCTGCCCAGGGCAGGGAGGGAAGGAATACATGCCCCTCCTGAGGGGTATCTCTGGAACTCCCTCAGCTGCTCCTGGTGCTCCTGCCCCTTCCCCAGCTYCATTCCCTTCTCTGGACATGCTCCAGMCCCTCAATGTCTTCTTTGTTATGAGAGCCCCAAATCCAAACCCAGGATTTGAGGTGCTCCTGCCATGAGCACTTTTCACCTCTGCAGGCTCAGAGCTGAGGTGGGACTGAGCAGTTTGGAGGTGAATCCAGGGAAAAGGCAGTTTGGTGGATGACACAGGCAGACTGTGCAGGGTCACAGTGTTGGGGACAATGTGACAGCACCTCCAACCACTTCACTGGGGTACTTCTGTTCCTTGCAGCGCTATGGGGACAGTGGTGCTGGATGGACAGATCTACGTGTGTGGTGGATATGATGGAAACTCGTCCCTCAACTCCGTGGAGTCCTACTCTCCAGAAACTAACAAGTAAGAGCTCTTCATCTCCCAAAGCTTTCCCAGGAGTTTTCTCCTCTGGTGTTCCGTGCCCTGTCACCACTGGGCATCTGCGCTGTGAGATTTGAATAAGGAATGGGGAAAAGAGAGTAGGTGGAACTCAGAACTAGAAAAACATGGAATAATCTGTGAGAGTCCTGCTGATTTCTCCCCTCTCCCTCCCAGGTGGACAGCRGTGACCCCCATGAGCTCCAACCGCAGCGCTGCCGGAGTCACCGTGTTTGAGGGCCGGATCTATGTGTCTGGAGGGCACGACGGGCTCCAGATCTTCAACAGTGTAAGGCTCTGGGGCCGGGGTAGGGGTTCATCCACTGAGCTCAGAGTGGGGCTGGAAGGCTCTGTGTTCTTCCCCTGTGCACCCAAACAGTCCTGAGTGGCTGTGCCACCAAATTCTGTYGCTTCCACCCATGACCAAAAAACTGAGGTGGAACAGAAGTGACTCATTTATCCACTTGGGCCATGGAGGWGTTTTGAGGGCTGGAGCCCCTTGGATATGGAGACAGGCTGGGAGAGAAAAGAAGGCTCCAGGGAGACCTTAGAACCTCTTCCAGGGCGTAAAGGGGCTCCAGGAGAGCTGGAGAGGGACTGGGGACAAGGGGTGGAGGGACAGGACACAGGGAATGGCTTTCCACTGCCAGAGGGCAGGGATAGATGGGATATTGGGAAAGAATTCCTGGCTGGGAGGGTGGCGAGGCCCTGGCACAGGATGCCCAGAGAAGCTATGGCTGTCCCTGAATCCCTGAGAGTGTCCAAGGCCAGGCTGGACACTGGGGCTTGGAGCAGTCTGGATAGTGGGAAGTGTACCTGCCCATGGCAGGGGGTGGAATGGGATGAGCTTTATGGTCTGTTCCAACCCAAACCAAGCACAATCCCATAGCAGCTCCCTCAGCTGCTCCTGGTGSTCCAGCCCCTTCYCCAGCACTGTTCCCTTCCCTGGAAAGCCCCTCAATGTGTTGTCATGATAAGCCCAAAACTCCCCCRGTTTGGAGATGCCCCAGCAGTGTTGGCAGAGGCAGGGACTGTCACCGTGCGATTCCCAAGGCTGCCTCCCTAACAGTTGTGTGCTTCCTCCCAGGTGGAATACTACAACCCCCACACGTCCAGCTGGCACGCGGTGTCGCCCATGCTCAACAAGCGGTGCCGGCACGGCGCGGCCGCTCTGGGCAGCCGCATGTTCGTGTGCGGCGGCTACGACGGCTCCGGCTTCCTGAGCGCCGCCGAGGTCTACAGCTCCATGGCCGACCAGTGGTACATGATCGTGCCCATGAACAGCCGGCGCAGCCGCGTGTCCCTCGTGGCCAACTGCGGCCGGCTSTACGCCGTGGGCGGCTACGACGGCCAGTCCAACCTCAGCTCCGTGGAGATGTACGACCCCGAGACYAACCGCTGGACGTTCATGGCGCCCATGGTGTGCCACGAGGGCGGGGTGGGCGTGGGCTGTGTGCCGCTGCTCACCATCTGACGTGGGGGATTCCGGGGGGATCTCGTCTTTGACGAGCGTTCCAGGATTTCCAGGTGCTTGATCCAAACACACAGAAACTTGACAGAGTAATCCCCACCTGTAACTTTTTGGGCTGAAGGTCCTGAAAGGTCAAATAAGGTGAGTTTATGTGCGAGCAAAGACCCCTCGGCCTCCCCTGGAGACGTGGCCGAGCGGATCCATCTGGCCCTCGTCCGTTTTCCTGCTGTTGCGTCTTCAGGAAGCGCTATTGTGGGCTGGGGGAGAGGGACAGGCTACATTGTGACATAAAAACAGCYACTTTAAGGACTTGGAAAATCCATCTGTACCTTCTGAGAGCAGCAAAACCACCTGAACCCCCCCTGAGGTGACAGCAGTGATTTGGGGGGTCCTGGTCACACGTGGGATCTCCAAATGGGACAAGCACGGCACTGCCACTTCCAGGAGCTTCTTACACAAGAACCCTCACCCCAGTTTTTCGTGCTTTCCTCAACTTGATGTGGAAAACTTCTCCACAAGAGCCACAGGATGGAGAAAGCAGGAAGAGGAAAWGGTCGGTTAAACCAGGATCGTTTGGGCAAGGTTTGGAGAAGGATGGATGTAAACGACTCCAAGCAAAAGCCCGAGAGTTTCAAAATGGGTAACTGATTATCAGGTGTCCTTTAAATTAAATATCAAGGTATTTTCCAAGCCTAAGAGGTGGCTGGAGCAGAATGGCCGTGGTATTTTAGGAGAGGCAAGGAAAATACGTCATGAATGTGTCGTGCTCTGCTGGGAAAGGTCTTTGCCATGGGTTTTGTGCCAGGAAACTTTGGAATGCTGGCAGAGCCAAAGAGCTGCCCAGCAGCATCTTCCCCGTGTCAGCCCTTCAGCCCTTCTCCTGCATGATCCGTGATCCGCCATCCCTCTGGAGCTCTCCGTGCCCGGCTCTTCCCGTGCCACCCTGGGCACAGCCATACCTCCTCCGGGCAGGAGGGACAGGCAGCAGGAATGTGAGGGAATGGGGATCTCCCCCAATGTCCAGCCCCATCCCAGCATTCCAAGGGGCCTGGAGCTGGGAGGAGCGGGGTGTCTCCCCCAGCCCCATTCCCCTCTTCATTCCTGCTCCCCAGCATCCCTCGGGATTGACTCTGGGTGTACATGTGGATGTCTATATTGGGGTACTGTGTATATTTGAGGGTCTATAATGAGCATATCTGGCTATAAATGTGATCTATCAGTACATATCTATTTCTTCCACATTTATCYACTGCTGGCTTCCCAGGAGTGGGAATCCTTTGGGCTTTCTGTGCTGCTCAGACTTGGAAAAGGAAACAAAGAAAAAAACAGGAATATTTGGATCAGAAGTTGTTGCCCACAGCTGCTTCTCTTCTCCAGGACCYATCCTGATGGTCTCCATGGGCAGAGGAGGCTCTGATGAGCTGCTCTCCTGGTGTTCCATTATCCCTCATACTCCCACCATCTCCCACCTGAGGCTTGTGTCCATAAGAATGGGAATATTGCATCAAACACCCTTGGAAGGGCAGCAGCTCCCTGACAYCGGGGCTGTCGATGGCCCCTGGGCTGCCAGAGTGCTGCTCCCAGGCACGGTGATCCTGGGAAACTCAGATATCTCCCAGATGCACTTCCTGGGATTCCTTCCCCAGGAATTTCTTTGCTTTTCCATTGTGGGTGAAGCAAAGAGAAAGGGGAGCTCCTGGCTCCAAAGGGGACAGGAAAATACTGAATGTTGGGGAAACAAGACMCGCTCACCCTGGGAGAGTGGGATCCACCCTGCACAGTCCTTGGTCAACCCTATGTACATGAATCCGAGGAAAACCTGGGGATGGGGTATTTGGATGAATCTGAGCAAGGTGAGAGGGATTAAAAAAAAACAACAAAATAAAGAAATTGGGAGAGGGGAGGGGGCTCCCCGTTCTCTCTCTGGGAACCAGGAGGATGCTGGCTCGGGAGGAGCAGGACCTTAGCGGGACCATCAGGCCGAAAATTCGGGAGCAGGCATACGGAAGGGGGATCGGCCCTGCCGAGCTCCAGCATCGCCGCATCTCCTGCAGGTCCAGGCGCGTTCCCCCYAGGGCTCCGGGCCAAGGAAAACAGCGGCAACCCGATCCCTTCCCGCGCACGGGGGCCGCTGTTTATCCTGGAGCCGGAGCCGGGGGCCGATGCCGGGGCCGATGCCGAGCTGCCGGAGGATGCCCTGGCTGTGCCGCGCTGCCATGGCGCTGCTGCTCGGAGCCGTGCTGCTGGCGACGGGCGCCGCCGTGCCCCCGGCGCTGCCCGCACCCCGAGAGCTGGCGCGCTCCGTGCTGGAGACGCACGGGCAGGAGCTGCGGCTGCTCCGGCTGCTGGGAGTCGCCAGGACGGTAGGAAAAGGGCTGGGGGTGCGCGGGGTGCTCCCAGCTCGGACACCCGTCCCTTGGGGATCCATCCCCACGGAGCTTCTCTCCCGGCAGAGCTTCGACTGGGGGACCCACTTCAGCATCAACTTCACGGCCCGGCAGCCGCCCTGCCCCAGGCCCCCCCCGGACCCCCGCAGCTGCCGGGGCCGCCCGGGCAGGGTGAGCGTGGGTGGGACCCCCAAACCCAGGGACACGGGGGGGTACCCAGGGTGCTGAGACCGCTTTGTCCCCAGGTGCAGCGCTGCTCGGCCCAGGTGTCCGTGTTCACCTTCCTGCCCGACGTGCCGCTGTCAATGGTGGAGTGCGGCCGGGAGCTGGTGAGAGCTCCGGGAGCTCATCCGCGGGGGTGGGACAGGGGTCCCCTTCACTTTGGAGAGGTTTTTTGGCTCTGGAGTGAAGCTCCCCTTCATTTCTTCCCGCAGCAGCCCGATGGCAGCGCCCAGCCCCGCTCCCCTGGCACCCCAAAAGCCTTTGCCACCAACCCAGGTCACTCATCATCATCCTCCTCATCATCATCCTCATCCTCGGGGTCCCCCCCGCGGCCCCGGCCCCCTCCCAGCGCGTCCCTGCGGGGACCATCCCGCCGCCCCTTGTCCCCAGTGGAGCTGGAATAAAGCGATTTGGGGGTTGGACGTGTGCGTGTGTGGGGGTGACAGTTTGGGGGATCCGGGGGGCACCCGCGGCGTTGGGCAACAGCGATGGGGCAACTTTGGGGTTGTGCAACCCCGGGGACACCAAACCGGCATTGACAACGTGTCCCCCTGTGCCCCACCTGGGACCCCGAGGGGGCCTGGWCCCCAAATCCCCCCGTGCCCAGCCAAGGGGCTCCCAAGGGTGGGGACCCCGAGGGGACCAGATGCCACCGCCCATCCACCGGGACAAACTGGGGACATCCTCCCACCGCGTGTCCCCCCAAAACAACGGCCACCCTGAGGGATGGGGCCGGACATTGCCCAAGGGCGGRGGGAGCCGAGCCCGGGGCGGGTCCCCAACCTCTCGTGGGGGATAAAAGGAGCCCGAGGGTGGCCGTGGGGACAGCGATGCCGAGCGCGTGGGTGCTGGTGCTGGCGGTGCTGGGGGGGGCCTGCGCCCTCCCCGCCCCGGCGCCCCTCGCCTACACGCAGGCACTGGCCCAGGCCGTGGATTCCTACAATCAGCGGCCCGAGGTGCAGAACGCCTTCAGGCTGCTCAGCGCAGAGCCCGAGCCCGCCCCGGTGAGTGCTCCCCGCTCGGGACCCCACGGGTGACATCCCCACCCTGCTCGGGACCCCACGGGTGACATCCCCATCCTGCTCGGGACCCCCCACGGGTGACATCCCCATCCTGCTCGGGACCCCCTACGGGTGACATCCCCACCCTGCTCGAGACCCCCCATACCTGATCCCCCCACTCGTGGTGCCTGACTGGGGCTGCCCAGCCCGACCCTGACTCTGCTCTGGTGAGTGCCCCCCACTCGGGACCCCCTGTTCATGATCCTATTTGTGATCTCCCACTCATGACACCCGATCTGGGCTGCTCAAGTCCAAGCCCTAAGCCCACCCTGCTGAGTGCCCTCCACGAGTGACCCATTCCACTCACAACCTCCCCTCACTCATGACCCCTGTTTGTGACCCCCCACTCATGAGCCCCTATCCCTGTCCCCACCACTCGTGATGCCTCACTCGTGCTGCACCGACCCCAAGCCCAGCCCAGGGAGGGTCACCCCACTCGTGACCCCGCCATTCCCGGCGCTCTCTTCACACCCCTTCACAATCCCCACGCCGTGACCACTCGGGGATGACCCTGAGCCCACCCCAGTCATTGCCACCCCACTGTGACCCCCTCCTAGTGACACCCCCACTCGAGACCTCCCACTCCACCCGCTCTGAGCCCCCTTCCCGTGTTTGCCGCCCCACTCGTGACCCCCCCAATTGCGGACCCCTCTTCGTCCCCTCCCACTCGCGACCCCGCCACCCCCGCGTGTCCCCAGGGCGTGGAGCTGAGCTCGCTGCGGGGACTCAACTTCACCATGATGGAGACGGACTGTGCGGCCAGCGCCCGCCTCAAYCCCGACGACTGCGACTTCAAGGAGAACGGGGTGAGGAGGAGGAGGAGGAGGCGCGGGAGGAAGGGGGGACGCGAGGCCCGGTGCCCTCCTCAGGGTGACCCCCGCGTGTCCCCGTGTCCCCCCAGGTCATCAAGGAGTGTTCGGGGCCGGTGCAACTTCTGGAGAGCTCCCCTGAGATCGACCTGCGCTGCTCCGACGCTTCCTCCGACGTGAGTGGGGGGAGCCGGGGGCACCCGTGGGTGGGGTGAGGGTCCCTCACCCTGCCCCGCATCCCCCCCAAAAGGGACACCCTGATGGCTCCAGGGGAGCTCACAGGTCCTGGGTGGGGCTCTGGGTGCAGTGACCGGGCAGGTGCTGGGTGTGGGGTCCGGGTGTGGGGACCCCTCCTGGGTGGGGTCTGGGTGTGGGGACACGAGTGGGGTCCCAAGTGTTGTATTCTGGATATGGGGTCCCAAGTGTCCCAGGTGTGGGRTCCCTGGTGAGATGTCCTAGGTGGGGTCCGGGTGTGTTACCAAGGGGAGGGTCCCACACCCCCTGACCCCCCCTTCCCTCCCGCAGCCGGTTCTGATCCAGCGCGGCCGCTTCGGGCGCTTCCTGGGCCGGATCCGGCGCTTTCGGCCCCGTATCAAGTACGACGTCCGTGTGAAGGGCTCCGTGGGCTTCGGCTGAGCAATAAAAGGGTCACGGAGAGTGGCCGCGTGGGCACCGGGCTCCTCCTGCGTCTCTTACACGGGGAAACTGAGGCACGGGCGGGACACGGGGCTCTTCCCCCACATCGTCCCCGAGGGCTTGGTCCCGATGGCATGCGGGTGGGATTGGAGACAGGGATGGGTTTGCTCTGGGAAGCCCCCAGGGCCGCCACCSCCCAGGAAAAGGGGGCCATTCATATCCCCCCCACCATCATGGCCACGGTGTCAGTGTCCCCGCAGAGTCACTGTCTCCACAGAGTCATTGTCCCCATGGTGTCGYTGTCCCCGCGGCATCTTGTCCCCCCAAAACCAAAGGACGGTGGTAGGGGACACAGGGGACACCGTAAGCCCCCCAAGGAGCTGCCAGGGAGGGACTGGGGGGGTGGGTCTCAGGTCCCGAGGGGACCCCCATGACACACCCGGGTTGGGACAGGGACATCGGGGTGCAGAGTTGGGGGTCCCAGGAACCCCTGTGTCCCAAAGGTGGCTGGAGCAGGGTCACGGCTGCAGCACCCTGGGGGTGTCCCGCCTGTMCCCCCAATATTCCTGTGGGTCTGTACCCCACACACACCCCTGTGAGGATCCCACAGCTGGCACAGACTCCTGGGGAACCCTCAAGGTGTCCTGGGGACAGGGGATGACAATCCAAGTCCAAGTCCCCGCACGAGGCCGGTGCCAGGATGAGACCCCGACAGCCAATGGTGCCCATTTTAGGGGAGCTGATCCTGTTCCCCCCGGAGCCTCTCTGCCATCAGCGCCCTCCCCACCCTGTCCCCGTGTCCCCCTTGTGGTGACAGCGGCACGGACCGACACGGCAGGGCCGGGAAGCAGCTGGATTTGGGGCGGRGCTGCCGGGGATCCCCGCGGTGGCAGCGCCCTCAGGGGGGTCCCTTTGCCTCTCCTTGAAGGGGTGGGGGGACCCCAGGTCTGCCCCAGCGAGTGCCCCGAGTCATGTCCCCAGGGTGTCCCCAGCCCTCAAAGCCTCTTGGCTGGGCATGGGGGGATTTGGGGGGTTTAGGAACGCTTGGGGGTCACAGGGACACGCAGGGTGACACCGGGAGTGATGCAGGGACATTTATTGGCAGTGAAGCACCCGGGTGGGGACACAGGGTTGGTACCCAGGGTGGGGACACAGCAGTGTCCTCTCAGGGTTTGGCTGCCTTGAGGTTGAGCTTGTCCCGGATCCAAATRCGGCCGCATTGGAAGAAGCCCCGGACACGCTCCTTGATCTTSCCAAAGAAATCCTTGATCTTGGATTTCCGGATCCTGCTGAACTGGGGGGACAAAGAACGGGGTCAGGCTTTGGGGACACGAGGAGGGGACCCGGGAGACCCCCCTGCGGCCCCTTCTCACCGCGGCCGGAGTCTTCTGGCAGGAGAGCTCCACCGTGGGCTGCTGCTGCTCCAGGAAAATGAAGCCCTGGCACCAGGTCACCGCCTGTGGGGACACGGAGGGGACACGGGGGAGCCCAGCCCCGCCGTGCCTCAGTTTCCCCACCGGCCAGTTGCCGGTTCCCCATGGGACGGAGCCTCACCCCGAGCCAGCGGCTCTTGCAGTTGCCGCTGTCCATTCCCGGTGTCCGGCACGTGGTTTCCTCCAGGGTGAAGCTCAGCTCCCGCCGGCTCTGCAGGTCCGAGGGCTGGCACAGGGGACAGGACCCGTCAGGGACCCTCCGCCCCCGGCGCTCGGCCCCACAGCGGGCCGGACCCAGCCCCAAAAGGGGCCGCACCCAGCCTGGGACGGGTCGGGCTCAGCCCCGTGCGGGTCAGACCCGAACCGGGGCCGATCCGCGCTGAGAAGGGCCGGACCGGCACTGCCCGATGCCGGAGGTTCTCCTGGGCAGGGGCAGCTCCACACTCACCCAGCCGGGCCGGGGCTGAGCCTCCCGGAGCCGCAGCACATGGGGACTGACGGCCCTGGCGTTTAGCAGCTCCACGGCCGCCGCCACCGCATCCCCGTAGCTCACGGACCGGACTCCCAGCGAGGACACCGTGGATCCGTCCCATCCCACCGTGGGTCCCTCCCGTCCCGTCGTGGATCTGTGTGGCCCCGGCGTGGAGGCTCCGGCCAGCCCCAGGAGCAGCAGCAGCAGCAGCAGCAGCGGCAGTGGCAGCGCTCGGAACAGCCCCATCCTGGCTCCTGGATCCCGGATCCTGCTTCCCACCGGGTCGGCAGCGCTTTTATGGAGCTGCCGTGGGCGTTCCAGGGGCTGGGATACCGGGGCATTCCAGGGGGAATGAATCTGGCCGGGAGCCCAGTCCAGCCCRCTCTGGGCTCCAGGTCAGTGGGGACGGGGGTGTCGGTCACCTTTGGTCACCTTTGGTCAGGAGAGGACAGGGTTTGGGGCCCCCCTGCCATGGGGGTCCCTAGCGGAGGGAATGGGTGAGCAGAGGGTGACAGCGAGTACAGAGGTGACAGTGGTGACACAACATGGCCATGGATGGTTCAGAGCGTGGTGGGRATGAAAGGTCAGAGCCAGGTAAGGGCCAGGTTCTGCTCCCAGGGAMCAGGGACAGGAGGAGAGGAAACGGCCTCAAGCTGTGCCAGGGGTGAGTCAGGTTGGATATTTGGAATATTCCTCCTGGGAAGGGCTGCCAAGGGCAGGGRCAGAGTCCCCATCCCTGGAGGGATTTAACAGCCCTGTGGATGTGGCACTTGGGGACACGGGGCAATGGTGGCCTTGGCAGTGCTGGGCTCGATGAACTCAGAGGACTTTTCCCTCAACAGTTCCTTGATTCTCTGAAGCCAGATGGGGTTTTCCAGCCCGGGGGTGATTTATGGCCTGTCCCTCTCTGCAAACAGGGAGCSTTTCACCAAACACCCTCCCCAGCAGAGCAGGAGCTCCAGAGGACACCCAGGACCCTGCCCTGAGGATGACCCTCCGCASGTTTGGAGCTGGGACCAGCAGGGGCCATGGAAAACATCCTCGTAAATCACACGGGGACAGACACCCGGAGTAGCACCTGGAAATCCCCAGGGAGGGACAGTGTCGGTCACGGCCCCACAGCACAACCCCGCCTGACCCCAGAATGTTCCAGGTCCAACTTTCCGTGCGAAAGGGACCCAGGTGGGATTATCCTGCACTACATCCAGGTTCACCTCAAGAACCTCTGGGGATGGAGATTCCAGCACATTCCCAGGGATTGTCTGGTCTCTCTGTACAACCTCAGTGGAGACAAAACATCTCCCAGTGCCCATTTTCCCTTGTCTCCTCCATYAGAGAAAAATTTCCAGTTGTCTCTACTTCCCTCCAGAAGGAGTTGTCACTCCTTTCCTTTCCCAGTTGCCTTCCAAATTGTTCCCCATTCCTTACAAATTCCCTCAAAATTCTGAATTCCTTCAAATTTCTTCCAAATTCTTCCCYGTTTCTCCCATATTCCATTTAAAATGTACAATTCCATTCAAATTCTTCTMCATTCCTTCTCAAATTCCCTCCAAATTCTTCAATTCCTTCACAATTCCTGCCAAATTCCTCCCACTCCTTACAAATTCCTCAGTTATTCCCATTTTCCYCACAAATCCTGCTTAGGATTCAAGAGCAAGAGAAAGTTTCAAAATAAATGTAATACATTTAAATTTTAATTTCAGGTGCCTGTACCAGCCCTGAGCAGGCTCCAAACAGCCACAAAATCCTTCAAGGSCATTTTGGGAATAAAAAAGGTAAAATTAAGTGAGTTTTCATCAGGAAGTTGTGATTCCCAGGGCATTTCCCACCTCTGACAGAAATGGGAGTAAATCACCCCCACAAAAAACCAAACCCTGAACCCTGATCTGGGGAAATTCCCTCTTCATAAATCTGACTCCGGGTTTATTTGCCTTCCCAGGATTGTGCTGTCCCTCCTCATTCCGGAACACTCAGGTTTGTCTTGGAGCTGTTCCCACACCCAGACTCTGATCCGACCTCGGCAGGGGAAGGTTCCTGGACTRGGGCAGGGGGTGGGACTGGATGGGGCTTAAAGTCCTGACCCAAACGAGTCTGGGATTCTGGGACGGCAAGGGCAGGCAAGGCAGGTCCATCATGCACAGCTTCTCTGTGCCAGAGCCTGCCCAGGGAACAATTCCTTCCCAATATCCCATCCATCCCTGCCCTCTGGCAGTGGGAAGCTATTCCCTGTGTCCTGTCCCTCCATCCCTTTCTCCAGTCCCTCTCCAGCTCTCCTGGAGCCCCTTCAGGCCCTGCAAGGGGCTCTGAGCTCTCCCTGGATCCTTCCCTTCTCCAGGTGAGCCCCCCCATCTCTCCCAGCCTGGCTCCGGAGCAGAGGGGCTCCAGCCGTGGGAGCAGCTCCGTGTTCTCTCTCCCCTGTGCTCGCTCCGGTCCCTCCGTGTCCCCGTTCCGAGCTCCGGCGGAAGSGGCGGGAGCGTCCCTGGTTCCCATGGCAACGGCCCCGCCCCGGTTCCCATGGAGACCGCCGCGGAGGGGGCGTGGCCGCGCCCGGAAACGCGCACGCGCCCGTGTTACGCCGCGCCCCCATCGTCATCGCGCGCCTTGACCCGGAAATAGCGCACAGCCCGCGCTCACTGGACGGCGCCATGTTGGGAGGCCTCACAGCATGCGGGCCGCGCGGCGGGCGCTGTGATTGGCCGAGCGCCGCACGTGACCCGCGGATCGCTCTGCTATTGGGTGACGGCCCTGCCGCTTCCGCGCCCATTGCGGCYGGGCCGTCCCGGGGAAAGGGCGCGGGGGGCAGGGGACGGGACGGCACGGGATCCCACCCCGACCTTCAAACCACACATGGAACTGGAATAAAGCGGCTTCAGAGATACTTCACTGGTTTTATTTGCTTTAAATTCCCGTTTCACCATTCGCGGGCAGGACTGTTCTTAAAGGAATTGCAGAATCATGGAATTGTTGATGTTGGCAAAGCCCTCAGAGATCCCCGAGTCCAAGGCCACCACTGAGCTGTGCCCCCAAGTGCCACATCCACATGACTTTTAAATCTCTCCAGGGATGGGGACTTCACACCTGCCCTGGACAGCCCGTTTGGGGAAGGAATTTTCCCAGTATTCAACCTAAACCTCAGCTTGAGGCCATTTCCTCTCATCCCTGGTTCCCAGAGAGCAGAGCCCGACCCCTGGCTGGTGTTTAAGGATGGCTGTTAAGATCCCTTCCAACCCAAAGCATTACAGTATTTATGGGGCGCTTGTTCACTTTCCTCCTCTGAGGCACACTGATCCTACCCTTTTTCCACTGCTTTTCTCCAAAGTTTGTCAGTCTATTCCAGTTCATCAAACCCCACAATCCCAGTTTAACCCCCCCATCTGCCTCCGCAGCATTTCTCCTCCAGGACTGAGGGCGATTGGGTGTTGTGCCTCAGGGAATCCAATCCCAGTTTTACCCGGGAGTCAGGACTTTGGGACCTGTGTCAGGTTGTCAATCTGGATAACGATGGGCCAGATGCTCTTCCCTTGGGAGRTCCCCTGGACCTCGAATTTGTGGCACAGGGAGTCCAGCATGGAGCCGAGGGCCTGCAGCACGTTCTGGAACACATCATGAAGCGACACTCCCGGGGTTTTCTGYGATTCTGTGCATCCTTCCAGCTTCCGCCTGGCGCGGGGATCCTCTGGGAGCCTTGCTCCCTTCCTCACCCCCACGGCCGGGATCGGGGCAGGGTGTGAAGCCACGGTTCCCAAAATCCCATCTGGGGCACGCCGCGTGTCTGACGTCGCCCCTTTGGCRCTCCCGGTATCACCCGGCGCGGCCGCGGCCGCGGGAGGACAAACCCCGGGGTGCTTCCCTGGCGCGCGAGCGCGGCACACGGCACAGCCCCTCCATGGAAAGCCCCGGCTCCCGTAGGGCCGGTAGCGCCGCAGGATCTCCCTGGACTTGCGGAACATGGCGCCGAGGTGAGATTGCTGCCGCAGCAGCCGGCGGCGCACAGTCCAGAAGGCCCTGCCCCGGCGCAGTCCACGGCTCTCGGTGGCGCTGCTGTAGTTGTGCTCCCGCGGGGGGCACACCTTGGGGGCGCCGGGCGCGCTCGGCTCGCTCCGCAGGCAGTAGCTGTGGTCCTTGGCCGCGGCCACCCTCAGCTCCTCCACCCTCAGCTTGTAGCTCCCCGGCGCCTCTCCCGGGCCATGGCTTTGGATATTCCCGTGATGGCTCTCCCTGGGCTCATCCCACAGCTGCCCCCAAGTATCCATGTCCTGCTGCTCTGGCACAGAATGAATCGGGAATGTCCCACTCTGGATTAGGTTTTCCACCGGTCCAGAGTTGTCCTCCACTTCCTCCTTCACAAGCCATGGCAGGGCCTGGCTTCCCGGTCCGCTGTCCCCTCCCATCGGGAATTGGCTCCATCCCTCGAGACAGCCGAACTTCTTCAGGAGCCTGCTGGCCTGGAGACCCCATGATGTGCTCTGTCCTGCCAGGAGAAGATGGGAAGGGGTCAGGTCCTTCCTGCTGGAGCAGGGGGAGGAACACCTCTTCTGACCACCCAGGCTTCACATCCCAACTTCTGCCAGATGTCAGGAGAGCCCAGCAGCAGGAGAAGGGCTGGGAGTGGTGCAGGGATGGGGCTGGAGCAGGAGGGAGCAGGACTCACCTGGACATGAGGGCTCCGGCCCCTGGCACTTGCTGGGTCTGGGCCACCAGCCAGAGGGAGACTCCTCCAGCCAGCTCCCAACGTGTCCTGCAGGGAAAACAGCGGATGGCACCGGCCAGGCTGAGAATCCTGACTCTCCATGGCTATGGGAACGAAGGAAGGAGCCCTGTCCTTGTCCCCACCAGGAATCCTGACTTCTCCACGGCCACAGGGATGGAAGAGGGAGGCCCGACCCCACCCTGGAGGTGAATTGCACCCTGCAGGTCGGGATGTTGCTGCTCACCTGGCGATGGGCAGATCCATGGCTCTTCCCCGCGCTCCAGCCGGTGCAGGATGTCGGGTTTGGGGCCTGCATAACCTGGGAATGGGACAGAGGGCATTGTGCTACCCCTGCTCATGGGAAAACCAAAGACTGGGACACCCTGGCTGTGCCTCACCGCACATGGAAACACCTCTAGCATGTGGGAAAAGCAAGGGAGGCACCGGAGCTGCTACCAGGGAGGGATTTATTCCCAAGAACGAAGGCAGAGCCCTGCTGGAAGTGTGGGAACCAGATCCCAGCTCCACTAATGGGCTTTCCCAGCGAGGGAATGTCATCCCTGCTCATCCCAGAAGCAGCTCCTGGGGCTGGGACATCCCACCATGTTGCCTGAACTCAGGGAAACATTTCCAGAGGTGCTTAAACTCAGAGCCACATCCTGCCCTTTCCAGCACTGAACTCCCTGATCAGCCCCACTGTTAGGGAATCCCCTAAWGGAAAGGGTTGTCCAGCCCTGGAGGGATTGGAAAGCCCTGTGGGTGTGGCACTTGGGGACATGGATGGCCTGAGCAGTGCTGGGGAACACTTGGACTCGGGCACCTCCAAGGCCTTTTCCAACTTCAGCCACTCTGGGATTCTGGGATTCAGTGCTCTGRGAACTGCACGGCCCCTCTGGGGTGGGGCCCAAGGGAAGCCCTGCCCGAGTGATCCCCAGGATTACCCAGGGAGGTCAGGAGCTCGTAGGTGTCAGCCATGACGTTCCGGTACAGCTCCCGCTGCCCCGGTGCCAGCGTGTCCCACTCCTCCCGGCTCAGGAGCACCGCCACGTCCTCGAAGGTCACCAGCTCCTGCCACRGATCAGGGAGAACATCCTGCTCAGGGACCACGGTTTCCAACAGGGATCACACCCTCTCTCCCACAGAGAAGCCTTCTCCTGTCCAGGGGAGCTCCCAGGATGTGAGACCATGGATGGGACTATCTCAGGAAGGCGTGTTCCCCACTGGGGGGAATTATGGATCTGGGAGAAGGAGAGACTGGGATCCAGCACCAAACACCGGAATCGGGTTTTACCATTCCCACTGGGAGCACTCCATCATCCCCATGGGATTGGGATGGAACTGGAGGAGATTTTCCCAGCAGCCCCCTGTGGGCCCATCCCAGGAAATACCTCAGGATCGATGCCAGTGGGGAGGGGAGAAGGAGAGATCAGAGAAAGGCAGGGGTGGGATGGGAGGCAGGAATTGTGGGGGGTGTTGGGGATGGGATTGGGGGGATGGGATGGGGGGTTTTGGGAGGTGATGGAGATTTTGGGGAGACTGATGTGGTGGGGAGGGATAGGCAGAGTTGGGGGGGGTCATGGGGGTCTGCAGGGAGGAATTTTATGGGGGTGTAGGGAGATGGGGTGTGGGCTCAGAGGTGTGAAAGGGGGTGATTTGGAGGGATGATTTGGGTGTTCGGGGTGGGGCTGGAGGCTGATGKGGGATGATGGGGGTGGGGGGTCCGTGGCAATTGGAGGCCCAGCCTCGCCAGAAGCTGCCGAGGAGACGCTGCGGGACCCTGCGCTACCCGAGCCTCGGGTAGGCTCGGTGGGGGTGAACATCGAGGGCCCGGGCGGCGGCGAGGGCGTATTGGGGCTGCCCCCGCCAGCGCCCGGCTCCTACCTGCGCCTGCCMCGCCATGGCGACCGGGGAGGCCCGGGGGTCTCGGGGGGGGTCCGGGAAGTGTCGGGGCGCTACCGCCGCCTCCCGGGGCTCCGCGGCTTCTCCTGCACGCGCTTCCGGTACAGGCCCCGCCCTCACCGGAAGCGCTGCCATGGCGGACCCGGAAGTGCCGGGCCGAGCGCCCCGGAAGCGCCGCGGTGGCCCCGGAAGYRCCSYGGTGACCCCGGAAGTACCGCGGTGACCCCGMGKGTGCCCCGGACCCGGATCCGTGGGGTTTAAATCCCGCTGGGAACGGGCACYGCGGCCCTGMCCCGGGCAGCTGTGCTGGGGCCCGGCACCCCTTTCCGTCGGGAATTTTCCTGGTATCCAACCGGAGCCTCCCCCGAGGCCGTTTCCTTTCGTGTTGTCGCTGTTCCCTGGGAGCAGAGCCCGCCCCCAGCTGGATCCAACCCGCTCTCATCCCGCTTGGCCTCCAAAGGCTTTGATTCTCCTGAAATCCCAAAATTATCAGGAGAATTCTCAGGCTTTCTATGACAAATTATCTCAGGTTTTATAAGACTCTGGGTTTTTCCATGGCCTTCCCTGAGGCCTTCCTTGGGGCCCAAGTGTTTCCCGCTGCTCTCGCATCCTTCCCCGCTGGTTCCTGGATAACCATTCTCTGGATTTCCCCATTTTCTTGGCTGAACTTCCCAACGATTCTGCATCACCCGTGTGCAGCTCCTCTTTAATTCCCACCAACGTTGTGCAATTAGTCTCAGTCTATGCTATGAAATTCCGTATGGAATTCCTCTGCAGTGCCTGGACCCTTCATATTGGTGCCACTGAAAGCCAGGAATTTGGAATAAATCAAATTCCATCATATCCTAGGGATCCCCAGGAATCAGGAGTAGCCAGGACTAATCAYTCATCCCTAAATGGATGCACTGAGTCTGGTTTGCTTTAGTAACAATCCCAGAATCTGGAATTGTGGGGTTTATTGGACCAGAATCAGGACAGGATCCAGAACTGCTGGTGATAAAGACTGGATGATCCTTAAATTCCCTTCCAGCCCCGGCCATTCCAGGATTCCACAACTCCATGGGAGAGGTGGGGGAAGAGCAGGACCCCCAAGTCACAGTTTTGGGGAGCTGTTTCCTCCAGTCCAYCTCCTGTCCAGAACTGGCCCCTTCCTCTCCCTGCGTCCGGCAGCTCTGGCTCCGACCTTTCCGGGGTCACCGTGGTGACATCAGGGGCCAAGGTCCAGGCGGGGCAGCACCCGCGGCTGGGGACAGCCGGGACGGCCCGAGTGACACCATGAGGCTGTGGCTGCTCTGCGCTGTCACCGCCRCCGTGGCCGTGGCCGGAGCTGGCGCTGGGGCCGGAGCCGGAGCCGAGCACGGCGACTCCAGGATGGTGGCACGCGGRAGAGAGGTGGGTTGTGTATGGAGAGGGGTAAAGCTGGGAATAACGGGGCCGGGAACACGGGAGCCCCGGGGGAGGGGGACCGGCACGGCTCGGCACGGCTCCGGCACCGCGGGAAGCGATCCGTGCCCCCGGCCCGGTGCCCAGGGCTGCTCCGGCACCACACCCTGCCCGAGAGCCCCGAACAAATCGCCGGGGGCAGCTATTGCAGCTCTCCCGTCCCGGCGAGGATGAGCTCGGCATTCCCGGCTCCCCGGCGCGGCGCCGGCCACTCGCACCCAAAGGGAGAGGATTCCACGGGGATGGCGAGGCGGGAGCGGGGAGGACACGGCGGGTCACCGCGTTCCCACCAACTCCCGCTCCAGGGGCTGCTCCCTGTCCCGCCCGCATTCCCAGCGCCGGGCTCTGGCAGATCCCGATCCAACCCTTCCCTCCGCAGGGCYGGCGGCGGCCGCACAGACCCTGCTCCGGCTGCTTCTCCGTGCTGAGCGAGGTGAGCCGGCAGCGCYGGGACCCGGGAGGGCGGGATGCGGGGACGGGCGGCGGTGGCTCCTACAGCCGCGTCTGTCCCGCAGGAGTCGCAGTCGATGCCCTGGAATTCCCGTGAGGAGGATGCGGCTCAGCCGGGCCGGCGGGCGCGGAGCAGGAAGGGTCTGGAGGTACTGGAGCGTGCCCGGGAATGGGGATAGGAATGGACAT
>NW_026623318.1:869141-881740 GCF_030028575.1 Malurus melanocephalus
ACGCCCCCCGGGCCCGGGCCCCGCCCCCGCCCGCCTGTCTCTTGCTCCTCCCGCCCGCCAGGGGGCGCCGCTTCCCGCGCGGTGCCGCTCTGGCGGACGGCGCCCCCTGTGGGCCCGGTGGCGGCGCGGGCGCGGGCCCGAGGCGGCGGTGGCGGCCGCAGCCATGTCCCGTCGGGGCCCCGCGCAGGTCAGGGCCCGGCCGGGGCACGGGGCACGGGGCACGGGCCGGAACGCGCGACGGGACACGGGACGGGGCGGGCCGCGGCGGTGCTGGGTCAGGGGCGTGCGGGGGTCCCACAGGGAAAGTGGTACCGGGGGTCTGGGGGCCGTCAGGGTCTGGGGATGGGGGGAGGGAAGTCTCATAGAGGGGTCCCTTAAGGGTGACAGCTCAGGTGCCCCCAGGAGAGCTGGTTCTGGGGGATTGAGGGGTCCCCCGGGGTGGTGGGACTGGAAAAGTCCCCTGGGGTGCTGGTCCTCATGGTGAGGGGAGTCTCAGGATCCTGGGAATGGGGGGGGCGGAGGGATGACAACTCAGAAGAACACGCCCGTTCCCCAGGGGTCCTGGTTCAGACGGGGACAGCATCCCACAGAGGAGGTGGGACTGGGGGCTTGGGGACACCTCAGGGTCCTGAGGATGGGGGAGGTAAGGAGGGACGTGTGACCCTGAGGAGTGACAGGAGGACAGGGATATGCCCCAGGGATGTCAGTTCATAGGGATGAAGGGATCTCCCAGGGATGCTGGTCCTGGGGGACCCCTAAAGGTGCTGGTCTTGGGGATCCCCCTGGGGTGCCTGTTCAGGGGGTCTTCCTTTGGTCCTTGGGAAGGTGAAGATATGGGGACCAGGAGGTGGCAGCCTGGCTCTGGCAGATCCCTGCAGAACTGGGGTCTRGGGGAATCGCTTGGGGCTACCGGGGATCCTGAGTGGGTCTCTATCCCCTGATCACCCTTGAGCAGGGCTGTGACCAAGCCTCTATCCCTAAATCCCCCACAGGTGTCGGGCAGCCTCCGGCAGAAGGCAGTGCCAGACATGGCCCCATCGGCGCTGCAGGAGCTGCGGAGCCGCACGGAGTGTGCAGAGCGGCGGCTCCTGGCCTGTGAGAACCTGGTCGGGGAGCTGGGCAGCAGCCTGGCCGCCCTGGGCACCCTCCTGCAGGGCTACGGGCAGCTCCAGCAGCGCCTGCTCAACCTGGAGAACCTCCTCAAGAACAGAAACTTCTGGATCCTGCGTCTGCCCCCTRACTCCCGGGGGGAGATCCCCAAGGTAGCGGCGGCCACTTCCCGGGGATCCTGCGGGATTGTGGAAGGGTTGGGGACTGAGCTCCCATCCCGTGTGTCCCCATAGTGGGGCTGGACATGAACCACYGAGCGATGCGTGGTTCCAGGGGAATTCCCTGTGATTCCAGGTGCCGCTCACCTTCGATGATATCTCTGTGTATTTCAACGAGCTGGAGTGGAAGAGGCTGGAGCGCTGGCAGAAGGATCTGTACAGGGCTGTGATGAGGAGCAACTACGAGACTTTGGTGTCCCTGGGTAAGGCTTGGGGGCTGTAGCTCATGGAATCATGGAATAGATTGGGTTTGGAAGGCTGCGAGGGTGGTGACCCCAGCACAGGTTGCCCAGAGAATCGTAGATTCCCCATCCCTGGGAGTGTCCAAGGCCAGGTTGGATGGGGCTTGGAGCAACCTGGGATAGTGGAAGGTGTCCCTGGCTTCCACTAGAGGGAAATGTGTCAGCTAAAGCTTTTCCCTCGTTTGGGATTTTAAGTCATGTTCTGCTGGTTAAGATTCCCTCTGCCTGAGCTGCATCTGTGCTTGGGGTGGGTACTTTCTCAGGGCCAAGGAGAAAGGACCCACCTTTGTGTCTCTGCTGGGACAGAGGACAAAGGTCACTTTGGGAATGTGCCAGGATAAAGGCCCAGCCATATACTAATCAAGCCCCGTCCTCTGCCCCACAACCAGACTACGCCGTATCCAAGCCTGACATCCTCTCCCAGATCGAGAAGGATGAGGATCTCAGTGACAAAGAGGGTCAGCAATCCCCATGGACACAGACTGGGGACAGTCAGGAGTGCCCCCAGGCACCTGAAGAGATGGATGAGATAGATGAGGCTTCAGGAGATGAAATCCCCGTGGAAACTGTGCCAGGTGGGTGCCAGGAGGAGGTGGCTGTTYCTCCCCTTTGTTAGGAAGGAAATGCTCATTCTGTGGAGTAAATCATCCCAGAGCACTGTGAATCTTCATTCAAGAGGAATGTTTGTGCTTTGTCAGATGAATCCCATGGAGAAAAGCAGGCAAAGCCTGCAGGAGGGGCTAGGATGGGGTCTGGAGCAATGGAAAGGGCCTTCTGTAAGCCTGGGGCTTCCAGAGACATTCCTGCCTGCTGTGGATGGAGAGGAAACATGCTGGGAAGTGAGGAACTGGGAGCTGAGGTGCGAGGAGACATCTGGGAAGAGCTGTGGTCAAGGGCTCTTTTCTGCAGGATTGAGGAGTTGGGAAGGTTAAAGACAGCCCAGGAGAAGCTGGACAGGTGCTACCCTGTGGGAAAACTCACCTGCAGCCCAGGAGGGGGTTTGGGGGTTGGATTGGAGGAGAGGAAGAGGGACACAGAGGGACATCTCCTTTGGCATTCATGTTCTGTTACTTGGAGCTTCTCTCATGGGAAGGTCCTGCCACAAGGCCAAGGAAGCAGCTCTGCCGTTGGGGTYGGAGCAGGGGTGAGGTGTTTGTGTCTCTGCAAGGGCGGGGAGAGGGAACAACGGTCACTTTGGGAATCTGGCAGTATAAAGGTGCAGTCGAAAATCCTAATAGAGCCCCTCTTCTCTGCCCCGGAGCAGATGGTGCCGCATCCGAGCCCGATGGCTGGTCCCAGATCAAGAGGGATAAAGACCTCAGCATGACCCCCAGAAATGGTCTGGAGCCCCCACAGACACAGACTGGGAACAGACAGAAAACCCCAGGGATACAGACTGGGGACAGCCAGGAGTCCCCACAGACACAGACTGGGAACAGCCCAAAGCTCCCGCGGACACGGAGTGGGARCAGCCCAAAGTGGCCACAGACACAGATTGGGAACAGCCAGGAACCCTCATGGACACGGAGTGGGAACAGCCTGAAGTCCCCATGGACACAGACTGGAGACAGCCAGAACCCCCCACAGACACAGTCTGGGAACAGCCCAAAGTCCATACGGACACGGCATGGGAACAGCCCGAAATCGCCACAGACACAGACTGGGGACAGCCCAAAGTCCTTACGGACACAGAACAGGGACAGCCAGAACCCCCCACAGACACAGTCTGGGAATTGCCCAAAGTCCCCACAGACACAGTCTGGGAATAGCCCAAAGTCCCCACGGACACAGACTGGGGACAGCCCAAAGTCCTTACGGACACGGCGTGGGAACAGCCCGAAATCACCACAGACACAGACTGGGGACAGCCCAAAGTCCTTACRGACACAGAACAGGGACAGCCAGAACTCCCCACAGACACAGTCTGGGAATAGCCCAAAGTCCCCACAGACACAGACTGGGAATAGCCCAAAGTCCCTATGGACACGGAGTGGGAACAGCCCAAAGTCCTTATGGACACACAGTGGGGACAGCCAGAACCCCCTGCAGACAGGTGTCCCCAACAATCAGAAGCCCACACARACACCAGAAGAGATAGAACAGCAGGAAGAAGCTTCAGGAGAAGATCCTGTGCCCATGGCAGCTGACCCGGGTGAGTTCCAGAGGTGCCAGGGAGGATGTGCTTCCCCTTCCCCAGCTCCTTGGGGCACAGGCAGTGCCCAGGGCAGAGGGCATGGCCTGGTGCTTGGAGGGGCTTTGCCAGGGAGGAGCAGGAGCCTTGGGATGCTGTCGTAGACAATGGAGGGGAGTAGAAGGCCTGGACAAGGGAATTCAGCCTGTGGAGATGGTGGGGTGAGGCTGCTCCATGAGGTGATGGCATGTGACACAGGTGTCCTTCCTCCCAGCCCTCCCTCTGCTTTTGGTCCACGTGGGGCTTCGCTCCAGTTCCTCCCAGCCTTTSCATGGAATTGCTGAGGTTGGAAAAGCCCTTTGAGGTCATGGAGTCCAACTGTCCCCAGCAGTGCCAAGGCCCCATGTCCCCAAGTGCTACATCCACAGGGATTTTAAATCCCTCCAGGATCAGGGACTCGGCCACTGCCTGTGCCAGGGCTGGCCAACGCTTTCCAGGAGGAGTGTTCCCAATATCCAATCCACATCCTGCCTCTTGAGCCACAGCTTTCTCTGGCTTTTCCACACACTTACAGCAATCTGTTTCATTATGCCAGAGTGGGGACCTGGAAGCTCTTCATGAGTCTTTCAAATCCTTGTTCCCTCCAAACAGGCCTCCCCATCCTGTTGATGAATGTGATGTCCCTGGGGGACCGTCAGCCAAGGATGGAGGCAGAGGACAACCCAGAGATGGAGGAGGACCCTGCAGAGCCTGACACTGGTGAGTCACCCTGTGCTGGGGACACAGGGCCTGGCAGGCAGGAAGCAGCTCCCAGAGCTGATGGGCTCAGAAAAGGAAGGGGAAAGGAAGTTTTAGGTGTTCATTTTATTTTTTCCTGCAACATCTTACAGGTTTGGAGGTGGGTCCTTTGTGCCACTGGTCCCAGTGGCACCATGGAGGGCTCAGCCTGGTTGCTGCTGGGAGCAGGAGATCTGTCGAGGCCTGGCACTGCAGGGGCACGTGCACCTGTCCAGGCTGCTCTCAGATGTGKTGGTGGCTCTGACCTTGCTGAAAGCCTGGTCAGTGCTTTCATCCATGACCTGGGTTTGTCCTGGGAGCAGGAATCATGGAATGGTTGAGCATGGAAAAGCCCTCTCAGATTGAGTCCAGCTGTCTCCCTAGCACTGCCAAGGCCAGCACTAAGCCCTGTCCACAAGTGCCACATCCACACAGCTTTTTAAATCCCCTCAGGGATGGACACTCCATCCCTACCCTGGGCAGCCGTGCCAGGGCCCAACAAGCCTTTTGGGGAAGGAATTTTTCCAATATCCCACCTGAACCTCTCCTGGCACAGCTTGACGCTGTTCCCTCTCCTCCTGTCCCTGTTCCCTGGGACCAGAGCCCAACCCCACCGGCTGCCCCCTCTGTCAGGGAGYTGTGCAGAGCCMCAAGGTCCCCCTGGAGCCTCCTTTGCTCCAGGCTGAGCCGCCCCAGCTCCCTCAGCTGCTCCTGGTGCTCCAGACCCTTCCCCAGCTCTGTTCCCTGCTCTGAACATGGTCCAGCCCCTCAAAGGCTTTCTTGTCATGAGAAGCCCAGAGTTGCGCCCAAGACTGGAGGTAGCCCAGCAGAGCCAGCACAGGGGACAGGCCCTGGTCTTCTGTCATAGCAGTGCTGTCACAACTACAGTGTCAATCTGTTCCAGAGGAAACCTCATTCATGGAAAATGAAATGCCATGTGAAGATGCTTCTCCTAAGAATGTCGAGGTGAAGCAAGAGGAGCCTGAGCTGCTGGTAGAGGATTCCACACCCTCGCTCGGCTTGGAAAGCCAGAAGTGCCCCAAGAATGAGCTGGTGAAGGCCAAGAGCAAGAAGAAGCCGAACCGGTGTGAGGCCAGCAACCTCCTGATGGGCAACTGCCGGCGCGGGTACGTGCGGGAATGGTGCCATCCCTGCACGGAGTGTGGGAAGCGCTTCCGCCTCAAGATCAACCTCATCATCCACCTGCGCAGCCATGCCAAGGAGGGGCCCTATGAGTGCCCCGTGTGTGAGATCGGCTTCAGCGACAGACGGCACCTGGACCTCCACCGCAGCATCCACATCAAGGACAGAGCCTTCGGGGCCAAGGTCTGGGGCAACGTCCACCCTGAGCTGCGCATCCGCCCGCGCAGGGAGCTGTGCGGCAGCACCCAAGGGTTGGGCAGTGGCGGCCATGCTGGGGGGGCTTGTCTGAGCCAGCCCAAGGAGGAGCCAGACAGAGAGGGCCTGTCTGGCTCCGGGATCGCACGGCCACCGAATCCCAGGATGAAGTGCCCCTACTGCAAGAAGTTCCTGTCCTGCTCTGTGTCACTGCAGCGGCACCTCCGCACCCATGCACGGGACCGGCCCTACTGCTGCAGCTCCTGCAACAAGTGCTTCACCCGCCATAGTCACCTCCTGCGCCACCAGAAGATCCACGAGCGGGCCCTGGCTGCGCTGCAGCAAGAGGGCAACACCCAGCCCACCGCTGCTATCCCAGCATCCCTGCAGCACACGACTCCCGAGGCTGAGAAGAACCTTTCCCAAGAGAACGGGAGCCCTGACGCTGCAAAAGCGAGCTCACCCAACGTGCTCCTGCTGGGAGCAACACCACTGGGGCTCCCGGGCAAAGGCTCCCCGCTCCCTGACTGCGTTGGGAAAGCTGTGCAGCCCGTGGTCCAGCTGGGAACGAGGGCAGTGGTTTCAGAGAGAACAGAGAATTGACCATGGGACAGATCCGAACTGTATGTGTCTCTGGAGAAAGCTGTGAGTTTGTTTGGTTTGTACCTGGTGGGACACCAGGATTGGGAATCTGCTGCGTTTTAGGAGCTTCCTGGGTTGTAGAAAGAATGGGAAGCTTGGATACCACAACAGAGCAAATTGCAGGAGCCTCCAATGATCCAAAATGATTCACCATTGCACTGACTTGTTCCTGTTGGCTGATGATTGAAATTTTCCCAAGTTGACTTTCCTGGGAGATGACCAGGTGAATCCTGGTCAAACAGGAGCAGAGCTCTCTCATTCCTTGATGTTGGAAATGATCGCGTGCATTCGGGAACATGACTGAAGAGGACAGGGAGAAGAGAATAGAGCTGGCAGCATTCTCAAGGAGCCCTTTGCTCCATGGACCAAGCTTCCTGACCATGACGCCGGATGAAGAGAATGTGACATCTCCAAGCCCCCACCACGTCCTGGCCACACTTGTCACCCCCACCCCAGGGAGGAGATCAGCCAACCCCCTGCTCCAGTGGGTTGGGAACACTGGAGCTTTGCACCGGAAGATCCGTAGGATAAACCAAACCCCAATATTCTGTGCTTGCATATTCCACGGGTCCTGGCAGGTCTGTCAGGGAGGCCGCAGGCACCCTTGGGCCCATCCTGCATGGGTGCAGAGTCATTTTAGGGATATTTGATGGATCAGCCAGCCCCATCCTGCAGCAGCACCTCTGATCTTGGTGGATCCACCTGCACGGAGCAGCCCCTTGGCTCTGGAGGAAACTGCTACTCACACAGCCACAGCTTGTCTCCTTTTGCCCAAAATCCCACTATAATGAATCCTACAGGAAAATAGTTCTGCAGCTACCTCAGTCAGGGAGAGGGAGACCTGCCCCAAGGCAGCCAGTGGAAGCCAGGCCTGGCACTGCTCCAGTGTCCCCCAGAGCCACCAGAGCTGTGTCCATGCCCAGAGCCCCACGTGCATCCCACACGCTGGTTGTGCACAGGCGACACATCCCGCCTGGAGCCATCACCGCACGGACCTAACGGAGCAGCTGCTGGGATTCTTGAATTTTGTTTTCCAGGGTTTTTTGTTTTCTTTGAGTTGTTTGATGTAATTATTTGACATCCCAAGGTCCCTGTGCCTCTCCAAGCAGTGAGCACTGGAAACCGGTGAGCTTTTCCCATCTTTCATTCCGAGTCACTCCCAAGGTGTGATGGTGCTGCTATGGGAGCTGAGGGAACAACTGTGCCACATCCAGGTGTGATCCTCAGCCACCTCCTGCTCTATGGGATGGACAGCAGCATCCGAGCTGCTCCCTAGGGATACATGACATCCACTTCTCTGGGCTGGTCTCACAATTCCTGCCCCTGGGATTGAAATGTGGAGCATTCCTGGACTGCACTAGGAGCCAGGAGGGGTCAGACGGGTCACTCTGTGTCCCCAGCAGGACACAGTGCAGTTGATGCCTTGTGGTCATGTGGTGACCGTGGATCTGGCAGTGAGCCAGCAGCTGGTTATCCTTGTTATCCCTGCCCAGGCAGAGATTCCAATGCTCCCCAGTTGATCCCAGGGGCATGGCTGAGCTGGTATGCATGGCTGAGCGTATTGCCAGTGGGGGGATCCCCCAGGCCAGCTGAAGGGGCAACGGCCCCAGCTGGGCATTTCTAAATTGGTTGTGACTGGGACCAGCGTTTCCTACAGCATTCCCGATCCCTTTCTCAGGCTGTGGAATCAATAAAGTATTTGTCTCTATGGCCGCTTTGTGACCTGTGCTGATGCCCATGGGCACGGAACTGGGATCAGCCAGGACAGCTCTCACTGGGAGGGATTTAGGAATCACTGCCAGCAGCTCCAGAGCACCCTGGCTATTGGAAGAGTTGTGGAACCCCAGCCAGGAAGAACAAGTAGCCAAGGGGAGCAGGGAAGGGCAGAGCACAGAGTGGCCCTGGCCACCATGGGTGGGATGTGTCCCTTAGCACTGCCAGGGAGTCCCGTGGTGCCTACAGATCCTACAGAGAATGCTGTGGGGGACTCCTGTGGGATTGCTCTACATTCCCATCACACATTCCCATCAGGCAGCTCTGCATTCCTCCCCTGATGGCCCCATCCCTGTTGAGCAGTGTCACCTTCCAGTCTGCCCCTCGCCCACCCTGGAGCACAACAGGAGACCATATTAGCTCAGTCTTTTATCTGATTCTCTTCCCGGCTGGTCCTGCCACCCAGCCCCCAGAGCCACTGACCAGTCCCAGGCCACTGACCACCCCCAGGCCACTGACCACCCCCAGGCCACCTCCCTCCACACTGGTGATGTTCAAACAACCCAAGTTCCAGCATTCCATGGGATCTGACACAGCCGTTCCTCTGCTGAATCCACAGGGCAGCGGCACCACCCAGCTCGGTTCTGTCCACTGACCCTCTGCTGCCTGTGGCCAGTCCCATCCCGCCCTGGGCCCTTCCCTGTCGGCACAAAACAGCAGCCTCCTTCCTCCTCTTCCTCCTCCTCATCCTGGAGACCCCGGTGGTGCCACAAGTCCCACAGCATTACAGACAAACTCCTGGCAGTACCACAAGTCCCAGCCGCCTGGCCTGTCCCACCAAAGAACCACTGTCCTTTCCCTTCTCCAGCCCTCCAGCTACCGATTATCTTGGCTCAGAGCCTCGCAGGGCTCCAGCTCCGGCTCATGTCCCGGCAAGGTGCCAGCTGGAGAGGTGGCCACGGCATGCACCTTCTGGTGGTGGTTCAGCGACTGCCGGTGCCGGAAGCTCTTGGTGCAGCCGTGGCACTGGAAGGGGCGCTGCTGGGTGTGCCGGCGCTGGTGCTCCTCCAGTGACGCTTTCTGAGGGAAGCTCTCGGCACACTCGATGCAGCGGTAGAGCCGCTCCCCAGCGGCGCTGGCCCGCGCTGGCCGGCTCGGCCACGCACTGCGGAGCTGCGGCCCGTGGATGCGTTGGTGCTTCTGCAGGTGGTGCTTCTGCACAAAGCCCTTGCCGCAGGCAGGGCAGCAGTACGGCCGCTCCCCGGTGTGGATCCGRTAGTGCTTGTTGAGGTTGGACTTCTCGTTGAAGCTCTTCCCGCAGGCCGGGCACTGGAAGGGCCGCTCGCCCGTGTGCAGGCGCTGGTGCCGCAGCAGCGCAGCATGGTGGGCCAGGCTCTTCCCGCAGGACGTGCAGATGAAGGAGCCGTTGCTCTTCCTCGCCTGGCTCTGCTGCCGCGCCAGGAGGTTCCGCGTCAGCCGGACGCTCTTCCAGCCCGGCGGGAGCGCCCGGGGATCATCCTGAGGGCTCTGCTGTTCCCAGCCGGGCTGTGGTGAGGCCACCTCGGCTGTGGGGTCTTCCCCCAGCGGCATTCCCTGGGCAAGGGCAAAGGGCTGCTCTGTGCCCCCGCCCAGCGCGTGCTCCGTGGGGAAAGGCAGGCCCGGGGGAGGGTGAGCCTCCACTGGCACCACYACCGGCTTGAATTCCCCCAGGCAGAATTCCCCCAAGCCTGCTCCAGCCACCTTTGGCCCAGCCATGCCGTGGCTCTCCCAGGAAACTGGCTGCTCCTGGCTGAGGGGAGCCTCCTCATCCAGCCTCACCGCAGACACCATCGGCAGTGCCAGGAGCTCAGTTCCTTCCTCCTGTGGCTGCTGCTCTTCCGTCTTGATCACGATCATCTCACCTGTGGAGAGACAATAGTTCATTCCCAGGAAGGGGAGTTCTCCCATGCCTGCAGCTCCAGAGTGGGAGCAGGAGCAGGAACTTCCCCACCACACGCTGGTGACAGGAACTGGCAAAGAATGAATGGGAGCAGGAAGGACTTCCCAAGGGGAGATGAGGTGAAGGAGGATTGTCTGGGCAGCTGGTTGAACTTCAGGGACATCATGGTACTATGGAATTATTGAGGTAGGAGCAACCCTCTCCAGTGAAGTCCAATCATCAACCAAGCGCTGTCAAGGCCACCACTAACCCTTGTCCTCAAGTGCCCATCCACAGGGTTTTTAAATCCCTCCAGGAAYAGGGCCTCCACCACTGCTCTGGGCATGCTGGACTCAATGGACACTATGGACTGACACTAAAATTCTCATAAAGAAACCAAACCAGAGGGAATATGAAGGCAAAGCTGAGCTGCAGAGTTCTCCATTGTGGAAAGAACCCCATCAGCAATGGCAGAGCTTAAGTGGGTGAATCAAGGATCGAGGCAAAACCTCCCCAGATCAGGAGAGAGAATCCACCCACCCGCAGGCACCCAGCCCCAGAGCCACCCTCACTGAGCCTTCCCCCAGGTTTTCCCATTTTCCATCCTTATGAGCCCTGCCCAGTCCAGGCAGGTTGCCAGTGCCCATCCTCAGCCCCGTCGCTGTCACTCACTGTCACCAAGCTGTCCCAGCACCGCTCCCTTCTCTGGCAGCCCAGGGGTCCCCGGATCCTCCCTGTCCTCAGCTGGTGGCAGTGGTGCAGGTTTGGAACCAGCATCCTCAGAGCCTGGGAAGGAGGGAGCAATGGGATGAGCTGCTGACAGTGGAGACCGACAAATGGGTCCTGGAATTCCAGGATATCCAATCACACAAGCCACTGGCAGCCAAAGCAGGCACGTGATTTTGATTCCTATCCCAGGAAGTGCCTGTTGGACACTCAGCCTTAAAAATTTCAGCACAAATTAATGAGTGCTAAAATTTAGGACTCTTTGCTGCAAAACCCTGCAGGGTGGTCCATATACACCCCATATCCCAGGAAAAAATGGTGCAGGAATACCGGCTGCAGGACAGGTCACCTGGAATCCCTCCACACTCCATGTGGGGAGGGCTTGGAAGCTGGATCAGCCCAGGGATGATGCCTCTGCCATGATCTGAGTGATCCTCACCAAGAGGGACCATGGCCTCGTAATTCCCCTTCCCGGCGATCCCACGGAGCTCCCGGCTGTCCACACTCTCCAGCTCCTGCCCTGGCAGAGCAGCYGCCTCACCCTCACCTGCCGCTGGCACCTGGGTGGAAGGACAGGAGGCTCCGCCTGGGGGTCCCCACTGAGCCCCTCCCCGAGTCCCAGGAGATCCCCACGGGGTCTGGAGCTCCTACGGACAGAGCCATGTCWCGGGGGACATTCCCAGACATCCCAGTGAGGCTCAGCTGTTCCTCCCCAGACCAGGGGCAGATTCCCGGGATCCATTCCAGCAGTCAGGTGAGCAGTGACCTCTCWGGTGGGAGCAGGACATGTGGCACCATCCCACATCACCCCAGTAGGACCCAACACGGCTGAAACACTTGGCGGGGATGTTGTGCTCCCCCTCTGCTCTGGAGACAGGGACAAGCACCAGAGTAGCCGTGTCCATYCAGCTCCACACAGCTCCTGAGAGCCTATGCCACATCCTACCAGCTGCACAGTCACCGGGGGCACCTTCCCATTGCTTTGGGCACATCTCTGTCACCTGTGGCTTGTCCCCATCACCCTGGGCACATCCCTGTGAGCACCCTGGGCACATCCCAGTTCATCTTTGGCACATTCCCATTAGCTGGGGCCTGTCACCGCTGGCATGTCCCTGTTATCTGGGGCTTGTCCCCATTACCGGCACCCCATCCCTGTCACTGTGGGCTCATCCTCATCCCYGTAAGCCAGAGCTTGTCCCTGTCACCGCTGGCATGTTCCCCTCCCCATTCCTCAGCTTGTCCCTGTCACCGTGGGCTCAGCCCCATCCCCATTCCCGGGGGCCCGTCCCTTTCCCCATTCCCTGGGGCTGGTTCCCGTTTCCCAGATTGCATCGCCGTTCCCGGGGCTCATCCCTGCGGGCCCAACCCTGTTCCCTGGGCCCCAACCCCGTCGCGGTTACCTGTGTCCGCTCCCGCCCGCTGCCCGTGCCGGTGTCGGTGTCGGTGCGGTTCCCCCCGCAGCGGCAGCGGCGGAGCTGGCGCTGGATGCGGCGGAGGCGGCGGGAGTTGTCCCGCAGGAGCGCGGCCAGCCGGGCCCCGCCGACCCGCACCGAGCGCTCCAGCCCCGCCACGCGCCGCTCCAGCCGCTCCAGCCGCCGCTCCGCCGCCTCCACGCTCCGCTCCAGCCGCCGCTCCGCCGCCGCCACCGCCCGCAGCGACAACCCCGCCGGGTCCGCACCGCCGGGGCCCGCGCCGGGATCGGGGCCCGCGTCCTGCCAGGCCTCGGGCGCCCACTCGGGGTCCTGCTGCGGGGGGAAGAGGGCGGTGAGGGGCGGCCAGGCCCG
>NW_026623318.1:882446-912873 GCF_030028575.1 Malurus melanocephalus
CCATCCCAGAACAGGTCAGGTTTGAAGGGACCACAGCAGCTCTCACCTCCCTGCTCAAGCAGGGTCATCCCASAGCACAGGGCACAGGATTGTGTCCAGACCATTCTGGAGTAACTCCAGCAAGGGAGGCTCCACACCCTCTCTGGACAATCTGTTCCAGTGCTCAGGCACTGCCTCCTGTCCAGGTGGAACTTTCTKGGCATCAGTTCCTGCCTGTTGCTCTTGTCCTGTAGTCAGGTTCCACTGTAACAAGCCAGGCTCTATCAGCCCTGTCCCATCCTATCTCAATCCCCATTTTCTTCCCATTCCATCACATCCCACCCCATCCCAATGTCCATCCCATTCCCATTCACCCCCATTCCATCCATCCACATCCCCTCTCACCTTAATCCCAATCCCACCCCTATTCCATCCTCATCCCGCCCCCATCCCTGCACAGGGATCACAGCTCCAGCTCCTCAATCCCCCATGCCCAGTGACCCTCACCACCATTCAGAGACCCATCTGGAATCCCAGTCCCATCCCACGCCATTTCCATCTCAAACTGGGACTGTGGCTCCAGCCCCCCAGCAGAGAGTGACAGCCCCAGCCCAGTGTACCATTCTCACAATTCCATCATTCCATCCCATGGATCCCATTCCTGGTGCCACCCACTTAGCCAGGCCTGGCAGGACCCTCCCAGAGGCCCCTCAAGGAATTCACATTCAGAATCGTGGTTTCTACATTATCTATTGGCACTCTCCAGAAAAGAGACCCACTCCCAGCAACCCACCCACCTCACCAGGGCTCGGGAGGAAGGAGCCCCCCTCCCATGGGCTGGGGCAGGTTCCCCCATCCCCCAACCAGGGCAGGGGAACCAGAAAATGTTGCCCATCCTCCAGCCTTCATGTGGAGAGGGAGAGGGGAGAAGGTCTGACAGTGGCCTCYGGTCCCCACGAGGTCACTTTAAGATCCAGCAGCAGCATCACATCACTGGGAGGCACTTCAAGGTCCAGCAGCAGCATCCCGTTCCCGGGAGGTCACCTCGAGGTTCAGCAGCAGCAGCATTGTATTACTTTGAGGACACCTCGAAGTTCATCAGTGTATCCCATTCCTGAGAGGAGGCTTTAGAGTCCATCAGCAGCTTCCCATTCCTCACTTCAAGATCAGACAGCAGCCTCGTGTCCTAAGGACATCAACTCAAAGTCTACCAGTAGCACCCTGTGTCCAGGAGGTCACCTCAAAGTTCACCAGCAGCACCCTGAGATGTCACCTGAAGTCTCTGGGAGGTCACCTCCCAGAGTTTAAAATYTTTTATATGACTTTACTCAGGGATTTTCATTTGCCTTCACCTTGGAGAAAATAATTGTAAGGATTTTTTTAAGACATGTCACACCACTCAATGGAGATGAGCACAACATTTCAACAGATTGGGAATAGCCCCAGTGATACCCAAAAGACAACACCCATCAGCAAACATCAACAAACATCTACCCCAGACCGGGCCTCCCAGTGTGGTCCAAGACGCCTGGTCTGGGAAAAGAGAGATAAAAAGGAGGACATAATTACCATCAGAGGTGAAGAACCAATGAAGACTACACAACTTTGGACCAATCGATGAAGTTCTATGGGTTTTGACTGTATAAAATTTGGAGAAAATCTTGTAAAAATGTGTGTGTCATGGAATGATTTTCACTGCCACCCAGCCTATGTGTAGACAAAATGGTTTCTGTGGCACAWCCTGGCCAGAACAACATCCTGACCAGAGTAAAGTTGACTCTCTAACATCAAAAATGTTGTTGGAGGGTTTTTGTTTTTCCCATAGTTTTGATGACAACCTCAAATTTCAACAGCACACCCTGAGGTCCAACGGCAGCCTTCCGTTCCTGGAAGACACCTCAATGTCCAACAGCAGCGCTCCATCCCTGGAGGTTCACATCCTGGCTTCCCGCCCCATCTCCTGCTGCGGGTGCCGCCGGGATGGGCACCGGGTTGGCGCAGGGGAACGGCCGCTCCTGCCGCCTGTGGACCCTCTTGTGCGCCTTGAGGTGGGAGAACCTCTTRAAGGTCTTCTGGCAGATGCCGCACTGGTGGGGCCGGACACCCATGTGCTGCCGGACAAAGTCCGAGACCCAGGTGAAGCTCCGGTTGCAGCAGGGACACAGGATGAGGTGGTGCCCTTTGTGCCTGCGCTGGTGCACTGTGAGGAAGCTCTGGCTGGAGAAATTTTCCAGGCACTCGTTGCACGTGTACATCATATTTCCAGTTGACAGCGAGCACCTGGCAGGGCTGGGCTCCTGCCACACTGTGCTGCACTCCCTGCTCGGGGCTTGCGGCTGGGAGGATGGGCACAGCGTCTGGCTGGGACACTCCTCCGGCTTTGAGGCCTGGCAGGCCCCGTTSGCTGCCCAGGTTTGGGGCTGGGATGTTGGGCACGGCCCCTGGCTGGGACACATGTTCACATCCGAGGGCTGGCAGGTGCCATTGGCTGCCCAGGTTTGGGGCTGGGATGTTGGGCACTGGGATGTTGGGCACAGCCCCTGGCTGGAACACGCCTTCGCATCTGAGGGCTGGCAGGTGCCGTTGGCTGCCCAGCTTTGGGGCTGGGATGTTGGGCACTGTGTCCTACTGGGACACTCCTCTGGCTTTGAGGCCTGGCATGTCCCGTTAGCTGCCCAGGTTTGGGGATGGGATGCTGGGTATGGCACCTGGCTGGGACACACCTCCAGCTCTGAGGGCTGGCATGTCCCGTTGGCTGCCCAGGCACGGAGGTGCCGCCTCATTTTCTTCTTGGACATGAACTTGCGGTCGCAGTGGACGCAGACGTAGGGCACCCAGTTGGTGTGGCCACGCTGATGGATCAGGAGGTTGATCTTCAGCAGAAAGGTTTTCCTGCAGATAGGGCAGGAGTAATATTCCCGGGTGGCATTTCGCTGGCAGGCCGCCAGCCGGCCCACATAGGAGTCCTTCTCCGGCTCCTTGGGGCTGGGATCTGCCTGTTCCATCATTCCACAGACATCTGGTGTCACCTTCTTTCCTGGTTCTTCAGGAATGTCAGCCACCAGATCTTGGCCAGTATTCCCTGAATCTTTCAGACTCTCCTTTTCCAGACCTTTCTCCTCTTCCGGACTCATAGAAGGTGTTTTGGGCATTGATGGCTTCTCCTCAGCAACCTGCTCCTGCGACACCTCTGTTGGGATCCTCGTCTCAGCATCTACTGGGAATTTTTTAGAAATAAGCATCACTTTTCCATGTGGTTTCAATGCATGAACAGCAAAGAGCTTTGCTCCCACCATCCCACCTTTCCCACCCTGTTCTCAGCCAGCACAAATCCCAGCCTCGCTCTCCTCTTCCAGCTCAGTCTCTGGACTGTGTAAAAGCCAGGAACAGCCACAGCTTATCCCTGTACATACCCCAGGAGCAGTTTCAGGTGGCAAACATCATGCAAGTAGGACAGGGAACTCTGACAACCACCCTGGGGCTTCTCTGGGCAGGTGAGCCGATGCCATGCTGTGCCTTATCCCAAACAGTTTCAAGGCTGGCAACAGGATTTGCTGCCCTTTTCTGGAAACCCTGGGCCTGGAGAGAGGCCCAAGAGACCCCCACAAAGCTGCCAGCCCCACCAAGGAGGGACAGAGGTTCTGCCCCAGTACCTGCTGCAGGGAAAGGTGATGGAGAACAGTTCTGACCCATTGCWTCCTGAGAGCACACGGAGAGCAGGCAGGGAGGGGACAGGGCCGGCTGGCTGGGATCCACCGGGACAGCAGCAGCTTCCAGAGGGACGGGTGCTTTGAGGGCAAAAGGAACAAGGAAGGTGGGTGAGGAGCAGCCGGGCAGGGATCTAGAACCCCTCACAGCAGCAGTGGGATTTGCCAGGCACTCACATGTGCTGTAGTTCTCTGAGACCACTGGGTTCCCGCTTTCCTCCATCAGGTTCCCACTTTCCTCTGCCAGGTTTCCACTTTCCTTAGCTGGGCTCCCATTTTCCTCTGCCAGATTCCTGCTTTCCTCCATTGGGTTCTCGCTTTCCTCTGCCAAGTTCCAGCTTTCCTCTGTCAAGTCTCTGCTTTCCTCCGCCAGGTTCTCCTTTTCCTGTACCAGATTCCCGCTCTCCTCTGCCTCCCTGCAGCCCCCCGCCGTTGTCTCTGTCTCCAGCACTGTGTCATCACTGGTGCAGTTCTGTTGGGCCAGCTCTGTGGAGGACAAGGACATTTGGATTCACCATCAGCCAGTGGAGAACTCCAAGGAGCCAGTGTGGGATTCCATTCCACAGGGTGTCAGGATTCCTCACACCCAGCAGCTGCTGGGGTGGGGGCTTCCAGGCTACCCACATGTCCCATCAGGTGTTCCCTCACAGCAGACACCTCCCAGTCCTTGGAAATGTTCAAGGCCTGGTTGGACGGGACTTGGAGCAACCTRTGCAAGGAGAAGGTGTCCCTGCCAATGGCAGAGGGATGGAAAGAGATGAGGTTTTACGTTCATTCCAACCCAAGCYATTCTGGGATTCTGGGATTTTCAGTCCCTGGGATTGAGGCCATAGTCTCAGTGAGCAGTCAGGAGCTCYTGGCACAGAAGAAACCCAGTGTCACCCACCTACAGCCAGCTCTGGGAACACCTCTGTCGCCTCTGGCCTCGATTCTGTTGGCGTGCTCAGCTCTTCTCTTTCCAGCCATGGTAACAGCTCACGCTTGGACAGGGCACAGTCTGGGCAAGAGCAAGACAGACATCAGGGCCATGGTGGGACAGGGACTCTGCAGCCACAGCCAGGCAACAGAGCCAGTCCCAGCCCAGGACACTTCATCCCCAAGCAGGGCCGCGACGGGAATTATGGATACAGGCAGAAACAGCAGGCAGAGCTGACAGGGGAGAATGGAAAGCAGCCTGTGACAGCACCCCAGGAACAACTGCAACAAAATCCATCCTTGCTCCACCCRTGCAACAGAATTCCCCGTCCTCCCACAAATTCACCCTGCAGATAGGAAAATAGCGGGAAAGATGGGAAGGGAATGGTGAGGCTCCTGACTGTGTGTTTGCCCAAGAGCACAAGGCGAGGAACCACCTCAAATACTGACAGTAGTTCTGAGACCCTTCATGACATTGTGGAGCTGAAGCATGCCCAGGGAAGGGAACGGAGCTGGGGAATGGAGCACCAGGAGCTGGAGGGCTCAGCCTGGAGCAAAGGAGGCTCTGGGGGGACCTTCTGGCTCTGCACAAATCCCTGACAGGAGGGAGCAGCCGAGGGGAATCAGGATCTGTTCCCAGCGAACAGGATAAGAGGAAACAGCGTCAAGAGTGATTTTAGGGAAAATGCTCATGGAAGGGGGCATCCCAGCCAGGGAATTGTGGAGGTGACAATCCAGGGAGATGACAAGACCAACTGTATACCTGTTCTCCATGAGGAAAAGACACGAAGCACTTACTACCCTGTCACGTGTGTTCCTGCCACGCTCCAACCAGTGCCAGAGAGGACAGTGAAAGGAGAGGATCGTTTGAGAGCTGGAGATTCCAGTGAAAGGCAAAGAGGCAGAGAAGTGACCCCAAGAGAGCTCCCTGGGGCTGCCAAACCGGCGCAAACGCAGCCTACACAGGGACACCAGCATCTCGTAGTTGCCTTCCATGACGCTCCGGTACAGATCCCTCTGTCCCTCGTTCAGGCTCGCCCACTCCTGCCGGCTGAACCGCACTGCCACATCCTCGAACACCAAAGGGACCTGCAGCATTGGCTGGAATGTGGCACAGGGCCTCTCCCCCGAAATCTCCCAGACCCTCAGGCGCCCCAGCCCTTCAGTAGCCCCAAAAAAACCCATACGGAGTCACCCTTGCTTATTCCCAGTCTCCTAAACCTGCCTGCTCCCAGCAGCCCACTGGATTTATCCCCAGTCTCCTGTTCCCACGGCAGCTCCCAACTCCCCAGGAGTCCAATGGATTCACCCCCACAGCTTCCTGAAACCCTCTGCTGCCCCCTGAGGAGCCACCTGAACAGGCTCCCGGCCAACCGGGAACCCACTGGATTCCCCCCACAGTCTCCTGAAACCCACTGCAGCCCCTTCAGGAGCCCTCTAGGAGCCCCCAAACCGCTCCCAGACCCTCAAGAGCCCCACGGGCGATCCCCAGGCTCCCTCCCAGCCACAAATCCCCCTTCGAACAGCCCCAGAAGCGACCCCCAGGCTCCCCCTCAACCTCCCACCAGACCCAAAGTGCCCTCCCATGCTCACTCCCAGCCCTCCTCGACCCGCATCATCCCTCTAAGTGCCCCCCCAGGCTCACTCCCAACCTCCAGCCCCACAACGGCCCCATCAGTGACTCCCCCATCCCACTCCCAGCCCTCCTCGTCCCCATCACTCCCCTAAGCGCCCTCAGCCCCACAGGCGACCCCCCCTCGCCCCCTCCGGGGTCCCGCCGGTCCCCCCATCGCGGCGCTCACCCCGTGGAGCTGCAGGGCCGCGAGGGGCCGGTCCCGCAGCGCCGCCTCCGCCCGCTCCAACCGCCGCTCCAGCGCCTCGAGGCGCGCCTGGAGCTCCGCCATGGCCCCGCTCGGCTGCGGCCGGGACGGACCYGCACAGGACACGCCGCCACAGGGCTGGGTGGGATGGACGGGCGGTGGGATGGGCTGAAAGGGGCGGCACCGAGCTCCCAGAGGTGTGGGTTGGATGGATGGGCAGTGGGATAGGATGGGGAGGGATGGGGRAGGGCGGTACCGAGCTCCCAGAGGGGCGGGTTGGATGGATTGATGGATGGGCAGTGGGATGGGGTGGGTTGGGAACTGGCTGAGTGGCAGCTCCCGGAGGGTCGCGGTCACTGACACGGGGTGTGGCTGGAGGGCTGGGCTCTGCTGGGCTCGGTGTTGTTCGGCTGGTTCATCACAAACCTGGGTGTGGGGGTCGATGCCTCCTCAGGAGGGTTGCTGAGGACTCAAAGCTGGGAGGAGCAGCCAATCCCCCCGAGGGCTGTGCGGCCCTTCAGAGGGACCTCGGCAGGTTGGAGACATGGGCAAAGAGGAAACTTCTGGAATTCAGCAAGGGCGAGCACAGGTTCTGCACCTGGGGAGGAACAGCCCCAGGTACCTGCACAGGCTGGGGGGGAACTGCTGGAGCAGCTCTGCAGGGAAGGATCTGGGGGTCCTGGTGGACAAGGAGCTGTCCCTGAGCCAGCAGGCTGTCCTGAGGACAAGAGGCCAGGGGGATTGTGGGGTGCATTGGGAAGAGCATTCCCAGCAGGTCAGGAACTGATCCTGCCCCTGTGCCCAGCCCTGTAGGCACCTCTGGAGTGCTGTATCCAGCTCGGGGCTCCTCAGCACAGGAAGGACATGGAGCTCCTGGAGCGGGGCTGGCAGAGGCTGTAGAAATGAGGAAAGGTCTGGAGCATCTTTGTGCCCGGGAAGGGCTGAGGGAGCCAGGGCTGCTCAGCCTCCAAAGGAGCCCCAGCCCAGAGGGGCCCTCGGCCCTGGGTGTCCCTGGGTGTCCCTGGGTGCAGGGAGGGCTCCGAACAGCGCCCAGCGATGGCACCGGAGGGACGGGCAGGCACTGAGCCCAAGGAGCTCCCCCTGCACAGGAGGTAGCACTTCTGCCCTGGTCGGGGACTGAGCTGGGACAGAGCCCAGAGAGGGGCTGGAGTGTCCTCTCTGGGATATTCCAGAACTGTCTGGGTRTGATCCTGAGCCCTGTGCTCTGGGATGGCCCTGCTGGAGCAGGGGGATGGCACCAAGTGCCCATTGTGGTCCCTTCCAGCCTGACCCATTCTGGAATTCTGGGATTCTGTGACTCGCGGGGAGGCGCCGCTGCGGTGGAACCCCGGGGGGTTTGCTGCCCCTTCCCGGTGACTGACAGCTGTCAATCACTGCGGGGGCTGCCGGCCGGCGGGGGTCGCTGTGGCGGCGGCGGAAGCGGAGGAGGAAGAGGAAGCGGCGCGTCTTGGCGGCAAGGAAAGGCGCAGGGACGGCAGGAGCGGCGGCGGGGAAGGGTCGGTCCCGAGCGGAGCGCTCCGGCTCCGGTCCAGGAGGGACGGGAAGGACCGGGCCGGACCCGGTGTGCGGCAGCGGCCAAACCGGGGCTCTCCTGCCCCTCTCCCTTCCCTTGCCCGGCCCCGGTGCCGCAGGCTCTCGCTGCGCTCCGTGTCTCCGGTGCGGGGATGGAGCTGGCGGGCGGCAGCACCATCTCGCTGTGGACCGTGGTGGCGGTSGTGCAGGCGCTGGAGCGCAGCGTGGCCGCACACGCGTCCCGCCTCTTCAGCCTGGAGCACCGTGCCGGGAACAGCGAGAAGAAGCACTTGGACTGCGAGAAAGTGGTCGGGGAGTTGGGGAACCGGCTGGAGAGCAAGTGCGCGGCGCTGGACACCCTCATCCAGGAGTACGGGCGGCTCCAGCAGCGCCTGGAGAACATGGAGAACCTGCTGAAGAACAGGAATCTCTGGATCCTGCGGCTGCCCTCCGGGATGGAGGCCCCCAAGGTAACGGGTCTTTGAGAGGTCTGGGGGGAGCATGGACAAAGCAGAGGMTCCTCTGCTCCTCACCTCTCCCGGTAGCCTTCCCCCATGGAAATCATTCCATGAACTCGTGCCAAGACTCCTTCTGTCGCCTGTCGTGCGAAGGCACAAAGCTGGAAGTGATTGCTCTTGTGTATTGTTATGTTCAGCTGGTTTTCCCTACAAAAGGATGGTTTGTCGTGTTTTTACCSACACAGGAAGCTCTTCCCCACTCTGAGGTTCCCAGTGGGATCAGGCTCCGCACAGGGGAAGTAAGAATATTGTGGAATGCACAAATCAATCTCCCAAAGTTTAGCAAAGATCCAAACTGTTACTCTCAGTGTCCAGAGGATGCCCCGAGGCAGGAATTTCCTTTCCCTGATGCCTGGTAGCAGGGCTAAATAAGAAGCAGGATTCTCTGTGTTCCAGGAATGGTACAGACTGTGTCACTTTTTGGATTGCAGGCTCAGGCTGCRGCACTGGAAAGTGATGCTACTGGCTTTTCCACTCCAGAGTGGGAGAACCTGGAGGAGTGGCAGAAAGAGCTCTATGGAAAGGTGCTGGCAGGGAAGAAAGAAGCCCTGGTCCTGCTGGGTGAGTGTCGCTGTTGGGTCAGTTATCCGCGCTTCCAGACTGGCTCTGGTGAGGGAATACTTCCCACACCTGGGAAGCAAATTGTGGGAACACAGTGAGGCTGGTGTGTGACTCTCTGTGCTTCCCAGCTGTGTGTTGTAGCTGATGGAGCTGCTTTGGGGAGCACAGCAGGGTGTGTTCCTCCATGTGCATGCAGCATGGAAATATTCCTTTCCCTGTTCCTTGTCAGATGATGTCATCTCTGAACCTGCCCTCCTGTCCCGGCTCCAGGGAGGAGAAGCACCCTGCAGTGAGGAGGAAGCAGCTCCTGGAGAGATCCCAGCAGAACCAGGTGCAAGCAAGGGACGAATTAAAGCTTGAATTCGGGGGGTGAGGGTTGTGTGGTGCTGTCACCAGACAGAGGCTGTCACAAGGTGATCATCCTGGTTTGTCCAGAGAGAACTTGTTGGATCGCAGAAGGAGCAGATTCAGGGGGAATAACTGTGAGAAAAATGTAACAGGTTTGATTTTTAGGATTAGAAATTGGGAAGAAATTCTTGGCTGTGAGGGKCGTGAGGCCCTGGCACAGGTTGCCCTRTGGCTGCCCTATCACTGGAAGTGTCCAAGGYCACATTGGACAAAGCTTGGAGCAACCTGGGATAGTGGAAGGTGTCCCTGTCTATGGCAGGGGTTGGAACAAGAYTATCTTGAAGGTCCCTTCCAACCCAAACCCTCCTGGGATTTCACAATCCGATTCCATGATTTCTGTCATTGGCAGAGGCTCTGCTGTTTGAACTCAATGTGAGCAGCTGGAACAGCACAGAAGCACAGGAAAACCAGGAGGGAAGAACAGAGCTGGCTGAACCTGGACATGGTGAGAGCTGTGGGAGGACCTGGGCTCGAGGGTGTGAAGGACCCTGTGGAGCTTGGGGGTACAGGGGGAAGCGTTTCCCTGCAAGACAGAGCCGAGCTCCCAGAAGCAGGAATGGGAGGTGCTGGAGAGCTCGCCTGTGGCAGCAGGGTGGGTGGGTGGGCACAAACTTCTTGGGGCAGCAAGGGAGGAGTCCAGTGGTGCTGTGGTAACCAGTAAAAGGTGTTCCTCTTCCCCAGTAAAGGAGTTTTCTCTTTTGCTCGGCAGACTGCAGCATTCCAGAGCCGAGTTTTGCGTTCACCGTGAAGCAGGAAAAGGAGGAAGCACCGTATGCAAAGGAGCAAGGAGCCATGGAGGGCATGGAGTTCTCCGAGCTCGATGTGGGTGAGTTCCCTGTGATCCCACAGCATGCTGTGCTGCCAGAGATGTGGGAATCCCTGACATTCCTGCCGAGGGACACTGTGTGGTGGGATGTGGGGGCTGAGGAGGGGCAGGCGAGGCAGTGGGGAGAGAGCAGGAGCCATGCTGAGGGGCAGGGTGCCTATGGATAGTTTTGTTGTTGGGAAGGTTAAAATGCTGGGAAGATGAGGTGCTGCAGGTGAGGACACTGGCACGCTGTTGGCCTCCAGAGTCCCTGTCAGTGCTGTCACAAGAATAGTAAAATACTACAATTTGCAGACAGATATTTAGACCAAAATATAGAGGGTCAAGAGGAGGAAATTTGAAAATAAGTGGAATTAACAAATCAAAAGAGCTAAATAATAATGACCACATGATTATTTAGGTCAGATGGAGCTTTCCTTGCCAGGGAAAACTTATCCTTACTGGCTCACAATAAAATTTGGGTTTTCAGTCAAAATACTCRGTTGTAAAGAGCATTCTTAGCTTGCTCTCATCCAAGAATCTGTGGGTTCTGTGGGATGTCAGATTATTTGAATGGAGCTGTTCCATCCTGATGAAGTCTATGGAATCAACAGTTCATCTCACATCAGAATTTTACAGGGAGATCCYTTTGACTTGATGGTGTCGTGGCAGCATCTCAGAATGGAGTTGTTGGGGCTCCTGCTGCATTTCATCTCCTTGTGGATTTAATTGTTGGATACAGACACCAAGTTCCACTCAATCTCTGCTTAGTCAGATCTGACTCAGGAACAAACGTGTTCAGAACTCTCCCTAAAATTTTGGCCAATTGCTGCTTTAGTACAGGAAGAGGGAAAATTACACTCTGTTTTTTGGTCCAGTTAGAATTTGGTTCATTTTATAGCTTCATTTTATTTTATGTTCTTAGTGCCCTAAATTGCAGGATAATGTTGAGGCAGCGGCTTCCTGCTGGCACAGAGCTGGGTTTGGTGGGATATTGGGGAAGAATTCCTGTCTGTGAGGGTGGGGAGGCCCTGGCACAGGGTGCCCAGAGAAGCTGTGACTGCCCCTGGCTTCCTGGAAGTGTCCAAGGCCAGGCTGGACAGGGCTTGGAGCAGCCTGGGACAGTGGACTGCCATGGCAGAGGGTGGCACTGGATGAGGTTTAAGGTCCTTTCCCACCCAAACCTTACTAGGATTCTGTAAGACTGCAATAAACAGGCAAAATTGTGGCTGCATAAAGCAGTGGAGGGACGTTTGCAATTCCCTTGTGACCAGAATATCCTGAGTTTCATTCGGGATCATCTCAGCAGCACTCCTGAATTATTCTACAGACACCCTGAGGTGCTCTTTCTGGGCTGTTTCTGTATTTTTCATTCTCCGTGTTTCATCTCTYTTTGAAGCTGCCTTTGATAGCAGAGGTGACGCTGTATTTTACATGTCAGTCACAGTTTCCCAATTCCAGCCCAGCTCTCCTGAATTCTAGAGACAAATACATATATTTATAACAAATATCGGAGCTATTTTGGGATTTGTGTTGTTTGAATTGCAAAAATAGAGCCCTGAACTCAAGACAAAATCTGAAGTGACACAGAAAGGCGCTGCTTTTCTAGGACTGAGAGGAAGAATAGGAGTTGTCCCTGTGCACAGGCAGAGTGCCTGCAGCAATCACAGAATCACCRAATTGTTGAAGTTGGAAAAGGGCTCTGAATATAAGGTCTAAGCATTCTCCAGCACTGCCAAGGCCACCACTGRCTCATGTCCCCAAGTGCCACATCCGCATGGCTTTTAAATCCATCCAAGGATGGGCACTCCACCACTGCCCTGGGCAGCTGTGCCAGGGATGGGCAACCCTTTCCAGGAAGGAATATTCCCAGTATCCAACCCAAATGGATAGGAACCTCAATCCCTCACTGCTCTAAAAGAATCCACAAGTGCCTTTGGCTCAGAAAGGATCCCTGATCCCTGATGGCTCTGAGGGGACTCTAGGCCCTCACAGCTCTGAGAAGATCCCTGATCCTTCACTGCTTTGAGGGCACCCCATTCTGTCATGGCTGTGAGAGGATCCCTGTTCCCTCATGGCTCTGAGAGGATCCCTGTTCCCACATGGCTTTGAGAGCATTCCTGTTCTCTCAGGGCTCTGAGATGACCCTTTTTCCCTCATGGCTCTGAAAGAATCCCTGTTCCCTCGTGGCGCTGAGGGAATTGCTGATCCCTCGCAGCTCTGAGGGGATCCTCAATCCCTCATGGTTCCATGTGGACCCCGATCTCTCACAGCTCTGAGTGGATCGTGAGGGGGATCCTGATCCCTCATTGCTTGAGGATCCTGTGCTGTCATGGCTCTAAGAGGACCTCAACCCCTCACGGCTCTGCTGTGACCCCGGCCCCTCACAGCTCTGAGGGGACCCAGCCCTTCATGGCTCTGAGGGGACCCCGACTCCTCATGGTTCTGAGGGGACCCCAGCCCTTCAGGCTCTGAGGGGCCCTTAACCCCTCACAGCTCTGAGGGGCCCTGGCCCTTAATGGCTCTGAGGGGAACCCAGCCTCTCATGACTCTGAGGGGAACCCAGCCTCTCATGGCTCTGAGGAGACCCCGACCCCTCATGGTTCTAAGGGGCCCTTAACCCCTCATGGCTCTGAGGGGACCCCAGCCCTTCATGACTCTGAGGGGACCCCGGCCCTTCACAGCTCTTTCCCCACAGGACCGGACGCCGCTGGACAGAGCGCCCAGGCCCCGGCGGAGGGTGGGCCCCAGCCAAGGGCCTGGAGCTGCGAGGACCTGGACAGGAGAGGGGATCCCGTGGAGGCCGGCACTGGTGAGTGGCGTTGGGGCCGATGGGGTAGAGGGAGGGGGGCACCGAGCACCCACCAGGTTTTGGGAATGTTGGGGTGTGGGTGGTGTTTCAGCCTGGAGCAAAGGAGGCTCCAGGGCGACCTTGGGGCTCTGCACAACTCCCTGACAGGAGGGGGCAGCCGGGGGTGGGTCGGGCTCTGCTCCCAGGGAACAGGGACAGGAGGAGAAGCTGTCCCTGCCTCAGGCTGTGCCAGGAGAGGTTCAGKTTGGATACTGGAAAAATTCCTTTCCTAAAAGGCTTGTCGGGACCTGGCACAGCTGCCCAGGGCAGGGATGGAGTGTCCATCCCTGGAGGGATGTAACAGCCCYGTGGATGTGGCACSTGGGRACATGGGTTGGTGGTGACCTTGGCAGTGCTGGGAAATGCTTGGACTTGATGACCTTATAGGCCTTTGTCCAACCTCAGCAATTCCATGATTCTCTGACCAGCCTCTCTCCAAGGCGCTTGTTGTGCCAAGTGGTCTTCCAAATACAGCTATCAGGCTTTCCATCCCTGCCAGCCTTCCCAGGATCTCCATCACACCCTTCCTTTCCCTCTCCTGGGAAATTCATCAGTCCCCTTGGCCAGATCTGCACGGTAAAGGTGCAGAGCACTGGCCCATCTGCTTTTTTTTATTCCACAGAGTTTTGTTTTCTTTTTTCACTAAGTTTCATAAGTTATTCTCTAAGAGCTCTTTTCTCGCATTTCTCTGATGGGTGAGAAGTGGTGTGTAACTGAGCGGGATTGAAAAGGAAACAACAACAGAGCTCTAGCGGCACCAGGAGAGAAATGAAACCCAAGGACAAGAATTCGAGTGGCTCTGGCCTCTCCCAGGGCCATGGAGAACGTGTTTTCACTTGCATAAAAATTGCGTGTGTTTCTCGGGCTCAAGACATCTGCTGAGGGTTTTGTAACATTTCAGGTCTGTTCAGAGGCCTTGGTCAGCAGGAACTAGAATGGAGTGAGGCTTTCTCTGGAATGTGAGCTAGAACAGAGCAGATCTGCCTGGGCTGGGCTGACAGCTGGAATGAGTTTTGTATGGTATTAACATAACACTGGTGCCTGTTAGCAGAAAACAGCATAATCCAGATTAAGCGAGAGGAAGAGTTGGGTACTGCAGATGGAGAGGAGGAGGAGGCTGCAGAAGCTCCTGGARAGCCCTSSCCAGGTGAGTAACTGCATACYTTGGAGRGAAAGCAAAAGARAGGGATTAAATTTCAGGTTGTGTGKGGGRYTTTTSCCCACCTGTGCTCGTGTGCTCCAAATATTTTAGAAGTTTTGGGCAGCCTTGCCAGCAGTCCCAACAGGTGAGGACTGATGTTGACTTTCCGTCCTCAGGGACGTTTTGGAATTGCGGAGTACGTGGCTGGTTTTTATCCAAGAGTGGATCCTCCCCTAAATTCCTTCATGTTGCCTTTTTCATCCTCCCTTCTCTTCTGAGGTTTTCCTGGGTACAGGAACACACAGACCCTTCAGAAAGGCTGCAGAGCCCAGGCCCTGCTCTTTGCCCTCTCATTTGGAACCTCTTTGATTTGCAAATAAACTCTGYTTTGCAGATTTTCTTCACTCTTTACAAAGGGTGGCAGTGCTGCCTGTTGACTCCACTGGGATTGTACTTGGCTTCCTGTATTTGGATCACACTGGGGTTTTTAGACCTTTCCAACAGGTTTCCTGAAGAAACTGGGCTTAGAAGAGCTTGGCTTGGGGAACCAGACTCCAAACAAAGCCCAGACCAGAGCAGGTGTTCAGCCTTGTGAAATCCTGAGCTTGGGCAGGTCTGATGCACTTCTGGATTTTCTCTCTTAGGAGAGCGAGGGTTTTACGAGCCTGAGGCACCCAGTCAGACCAGGAAAGGCAATGAGATGGATGTCAGGGAGCTGCCAGGCACAGAGGGTGAGGAGTTCCCAAGAGATCCTGACCCAGGTGAGCATCTGGCAAAAACTCCGCTGCAGGAATTACCCCTTAATGGCTCTTCATGTTGTGTCTTCCCTGATGCTGTGTTACTGCTGTGCGTTCCCAAATTATCCGTGCTTTGTGTCTTCCTCGGTGTTCCTCAGTTGTGTAAATTCTCCCCAATGAACAGGATTTCAAACTTATGCAACGGATGTTTCATCGTGGATTAAACAAGAGGAGGAGCCACCCTGCCCCGAACAACAGGACTTGGAGAAAGAGAAAATCTCTGCAGATCCAAGTACAGGTCAGTAATGGATTTTAGCTGACATTTCAGGGACAGTAAATCTAGTTTAGAGTATTTTTTAATACTATATAAAATATCACAACCTTATGATGTAAATGATGAGAGAACTGGGACAAATCTTGGTCTGCTGGTTAGTATTTGGTCACAAAAATTTTGGGTTCTGTCAGCTGAAGASGCTCCTTCCTCCAGAGCCAGCCAAAAGCTGTCAGAGGCACTGGCTTGGGCTCGTGTGTTGGGGCAAGCCCAGAGCTGTGCTCAGGCTGCAGGGTCGAGTTTGTGCTGCTTTTACCTGGATAAAAACCTGGCTGAGGGCTGAGCCCACATAGGGCTGGGCAAGGGAGTGACATCAACTGGTGGCCAGTGAGCAGTGGTGTCCCTAGGGCTTAGTACTGGGGCCAGCTCTGTTTAATGTCTTTAAACAATGTGGATGAGAGGATGGAGGGTACCCTCCGTTCTTTTTATGGACAGGATCCCCCCTGAATACAAGTTTCTTACTTTCCATGCAGTCACTTCTTTCAGTCACTTCTTTTGGAAACAGGTTAGAGGCTTTGGGGATTTTTCGTTCCCCCGCATAATCCATTCACTTCTTGCTGCCTTTGTGCTGTGTTGCACTTGTCTCAGGAGCTCCAACAAGGACATTTGTCCCAGAAACTGCTGCCCTATCTCCACATGGTCCCCCCTTCTCTAGCCAAATCTTGTTCTTTCTCATGGCATGTTAATCAACAGTCCTTGGTTGGCTCCGTGGCCATCCAGTTATCAGTGTTTGGGACAAACACATTCCTTTATTTTCTGGGAATCGGGAGCTCAGCAGGTCTCACTTGGGACCACAGTTTATAGGGTTGCAAGAAAGTGGGCTTTAATCACAGTGATTTTCCACCCTGGCTACAATTCRAGTCAGTGACTTTCTTATAAAGTTCAATAACAAAAATATTATTCCACTTGGGTTGTTATTCAGGCAAGAAAAAAAAATAAATTTCCAAGGCTATTCATTAAAAGACCGGTGCTCATTAGATAACACTAATTCCTGAAAGCAGAAACAATTCCTTGTTTCTGGTAAGCTCAGGAGGACAGGTTTAGGCTGGATATCTAGAAAAGGTTCTTCTCCCAGGTGGGGTGGGGCACTGCCCAGGCTCCCCAGGGAATGGATACAGCCCCCAAGCTGCCAGAGCTCCAGGAGTGTTTGGACAGCGCTCTCAGGCACAGGGTGGGATTGTTGTGGTGTCTGTGTAGGGCTGGAGGAKTGACTGGATGATCCCTGTGGGTCTGTTCCAGCTCAGATTCCATGGTTCTGTGACTCACTGAACTGGCTCCAGGGCCTTGCTTGGACCCTGCTCCTGGAGATTCTCAGTGGAGTGTCTGGGGGCACCGAGGTGGGGCAGTGTCTGGTCTGTCACAGGGCTCAGATGTTTTGAGTGAGAGGCTGAATGTGAGACTGCAGCAGTGATTTTTTTATGTAGATTTAAAAAAGCACAGTTGAAAAAAGTCCTTCTGTTTTCCTGGAGATTGTTTCAGTGGATGCTGTGTTTTTTCCTCCTCCCATCAGTATTAATGATGTGGGCTGGGAGGCACATTCTTATGTCTGAATTAAAAGGCTCCAAAATCTCTGTTTCAGATGACAACGTGAAGAGGGACCATCCAGCAGATTGCTTTGGGACCAATGATTCAGAGGTACCAAGAAGCCTGGGAGAGGGCTTTCCCAAGGATCCCAGCCATGGAGGGACATGGGACAGTCAGTGGAACTCAGAAATRATGGAAGCAAACGCCACTGGGAATGGGAACGGCCTTGGAAGTGATGCTCAGTACGATTTCTTTAGTGCTCAGGAGAAGAGCCTTGAAAAGAGGCCATGTGTGTATAAGTGTGAGAGAAACACCCCACAGCAGGACCAGCCTCTGGCTCCCCAGGGAGAAGGGGAGATGTTTCCAGGCCCCACATGTGAAAGGGTGTTCTCTTTGCTGCACTCCCACCCGGGAGAGACGGGAATGGGCCCTGGAGAGACAGGAATGGGCCCAGGAGAGACGGGAATGGGTCCGGGAGAGACGGGAATGGGTCCGGGAGAGACGGGAATGGGCCCGGGAGAGATGGGAATGGGCCTGAGAGAGACTGGAATGGGCCCGGGAGAGATGGGAATGGGCCCAGGAGAGATGGGAATGGGCCCAGGAGAGATGGGAATGGGCCCAGGAGAGACTGGAATGGGTCCGGGAGCCGCTTTCACCTCCTGTGAGGGGCCGGGGCCCCGCTCCAAGTGTGGAGAGACTGCCCTGGGCACAGCCAGGCCCTGGGAGCAGGACAGGCTGGGTGCAGAGGAACCTGCTGAGAACGAGGAGAGCTTCCCCAGGGACACRGCAGGAGCCAGCCCCTGCTGGGAGCCACCCGTGGCCCGGGGGAGCCCAGCCCAGCCCCAGAGCCAGGGCCGGGGCAAATCCTACATTTGCAGCGCCTGTGGAAAAAACTTCGTGTGCCATTCCTGGCTCGTTAGGCACCAGACAAGTCACACGGGAGAGAGGCCCTACAAGTGCTCCAAGTGTGACAAAACCTACAGGAGGAAGGATTACCTCCTGAACCACCAGCGCCGGCACACGGGAGAGAGGCTTTTCCACTGTCCTCTCTGCAGCAAAAGGTTTGTGCTCAAGAGGAGCCTGCTGAAGCATCAGGAAGGTCACATGCAGGACACACACGTGCCGCTGGTCAGCTGGTCCTGCAGGAACATCGGGGGCTCCGAGATGCATTCCATATAGGACATCCCTCACAGTCCCCTCAGTGTCCCCTCGCTGGGCCAGGGCAGCACCCCCAGCTCTGTGACAGGCTGTGGCAGCAGGAGGAGGCTGTGGAACGGCCATCCCGAGCCCCTCCCAGGAAAATGGAGGTGGTTGGGGGTTATTTTCCACGTTAGACAGCATTCACCGGTGCCTGTGGATTTGGGGAGGTGTTGGAGTCTGGAGGTCCTGCTGGCTCTGAATGGGGGAGAGAAATCACGTTGACAATGGGAACAATTTGTGATGTGTGTTACCAAGAAGAGTTGCCTGAATAGAGAGCAAATGTYTGAACTGTTATCCCAGGAGTCCGGAGTCTTTGGGCTGGGCTGGGAACAAGTGAGTTAAAGAGATGTTAACTGTCCATTAAATGAGTGAAACAGTCAGGAAACCCACTTGGGTGAAATGCTTTGGGAAAGGAAGTGTTGTCCCTGTGGCAAACAGAAGGAAGGCTGCAGAGCCTGAGAGGCAGTTTATTCCCACTGTTAAATCCTGGGGCTCCACGCTGAACCCCAAGGGAGAATTCCTGAAGGGTGAGATCCTTACTGGGAGTTGTAAAATGATTGGGGAAGCCTGGAATAGGGTTTCAATTTTACACAGCCTTGAAATTGTGTTGCATTTATTTTCCCACATTGTTACCAGTCTTCTGTGYTTGTTCAATTTTCCAAATCCTGTGAAAGCAGAACATGGAGATGCTGCAGAACTCTGGGAAACAAGGAGTTAATGAGCTGTTGTGTCCCAAACACTGATAACAAGATCTGCTGGGGAGGGGGCCATGTGGGGGCAGGGCAGCTCTGCTCCTCCAGCCTCCCCTCTGGGTCTGTTGTGTCCCATTCCCAAGGGGGTAGAAGCTCCCAAGGTCTGTAGATGCCCGTGGTCAAAAAGGAGTGACAGATGTTTAGAGGGGTCCAGAAAAGCTCACCAAGTTTTATTAGCAAATTCCACGCTCACCACGGGAATTGGTATCTCCRCCCTTATCTTCTGGTAGTAAAAGARATAAAAAGGTAAAAGGAAAGAGGGAATAGAAAGGGAAATCAGAGAGGAGAAGGGGAGGAGATCACCTGGYTCCAGCATTGATCCAGCTGACAATGTCCAGGATCSCAGAGGTGCCCCTGTGAACACTGTATCACCTTTTTATAGCCAAGTTTTCCCAACCCTGGGGCTATTTTTTTTCACAGTTGAGCAGACACAATCCATCCCTCTGGATCCTTCTAGRAATGGTTTTGGGGGTCTTTGGTGGCTTTTATCCCCTCCAAACTGATCAATTTTGTTTGCCTTGTGCTGTTCCATGCTGTGCTTACCTCCAGGAGCCAGAGCAAGGGTGTCTGTCCCAGAAAAGCGCTCTCCCACCTCYGTGTGCCCCCCTTCTCCAGCCCAATCCTGTCCTTTCCCATCTCCATGGCCCATTCTGTGTCACACATAACAGTCCTTGGCTGGCCCTGTAGCTGTTGGTGTTTGAGACACGCACACGGACCCCTTATCTCCTGGCCTTCTGCAGAATCCTAAATGATAAATTTAGGCCTGAAGAATCATCAGCTTGGGACTCTTATTTGCTTCAGCAGAATGCAGGGAAAGAGATTTACTGGGGAATTTAGATAGGAAAAAGCGTGGTAGAGAGAAACAAGACCCAAGAGAGGAAATAGAAGGGAGGAAAAGAGCTGAATTATTGCTGTCAGTGAAAACTGGGCAGCTGTAGAAACAGTTACAGGAAGAAAATGAGGAAGAAAACCCCAAAACTGGAAAAGATCAGAGGGGCCAAAAATACCAGAGGGTCCCCCTCTGCAGCCACACCCTGTTCCAGTTTGTCCCTTGTTAYCCTATTGGGACACAGCAACATATCAACTCTTGGGATGTACCTGGAATGCTACACCCCTGGGTGCTGCTGACAGTGTTGGGACCCACAGCTCTTACTGGGGCCAACTCAGCTGGCCCCAGAAACTGGAACTCCAGAAATTCACTTTCCTGCCACTGCTGGATTTTGCCATTGTGGTACATTAATAATTTTTAAAACAATGAGTGCAGGTACTGTAGCCTCTGGAATTCTTTTGGGGTTAAGGTTGGCAGGCTGCTCCTTCTTACCCAAGAGCCATAAATTAACCTRAGCAGTTTGGCACAGGAATTTTTAACTCTTTGCCCTCTGGGTCCTACACCAGCATCCTGCTAGGTTAATATTTGATATTGTGTTCCCGTGTCCATTAGAAATTTTATTAATTGTTGACAAGAATCAGCTGGAATCTGAATGTGCAGGCCATTATTCTGGCTGCACGGATCAGACTCCGCTTGCTGGATGTCTGGCTGTTAAGGAAATGTCCCTGTCTGACCATGCAGGAGCMRCTCTGAAGTCACAGCCAAGCATACCTGACTTGGGACCGGCTCCYGTGAGCCGATGGGTCCCTATTTGATCCCACTCCACACTCACACGGGGTCCCTCGCCGACTCCATCCCAGATTTCCCATAGCAGAGCRATGGGAAATTGGGCACCTGGATCCTTAAAATAATTAAAATACAGCAAACAGGAAACAGCTCAAAGTGGTGCATCCAAGGAGGGATCCCAAACAAAGGAATTCCACCCCCCACCTTCCCCCCCGGCTTTTCCCCCCCTGCAGTCTAAAGTGGCAATGTGGGATGATTAGCGCCTGATGTGTCCCTGAGTGTCCCTCCCTGCGCCCTTTGTTATGGAAAGGTCGGCAGTTCCCGGCCCTTGTCTTCCCCTCGGCAGCGCCCRAGGTGTTCTTGCAAATCGATACTTGGGTGGGATCGATGGGGCTCGTTTTTCATGCGCGATTTTCTGCTCCATCCCCGAGGTCCAGGAGATTCAGGGGCTGTTGGAGGAGGTAAGGAATGATTTTTGACCCGGTTCTCGGGATCACGCCAGGTTTCCATCCCGTTCTGCAGGGTAACAAATTTTCTAATCTGTGCAATTGTAGCAGCCAGGGCTTCAAGGAGTTAAGGCGCTGCTGTGTCCCAAGCACTGATAAGGGGCAGGATGGAACAGGATGTGGCTGGAGAGGGGGGCACGGGAGATAGGGCAGCACCGTTCCGGAAGCCGACTTCTCCTCCGGGGCGCGGAGACACCACAAATGGGACAAGGCCGGCGAGGAAGCGATCGCGGGGATCTACAGGGGGCATCAAGATTACCACAACCCCACAAAGCCCTCCGACTCAGTTCCAGAAAGGTCCAGGAGAAGGTCTGCGCACACTCACTTATTTGCATTTGAAGGGGGAAATGTGATCCCGGGGCGGGGAAAACTTACCCATAAGAAGGTGCCCCCAACAGYATCCCCGGGACCCTGCCCACCCCGGACACGCGGATCGGCCCTGGAGCCAGGTGATGTTTCCTGACCTCTCCCTCTTCCCTGCTTTCTTTTTRATTTACTAATGGAACCTAAGGGGCTAACTCATCCCAATTTCCATGCCAAGTGCGTAATTTGCTAATCAAACTTCGTTGCTCTTTTGGGACCTTCTGGCGTTTGTTGTTCCTTTTGAACCCCGGGTATCTTAATGCCCCAGGAACTTCCCTTTGGAGCGGGACTCGGCAGCTGCTGGTTGAACATCCTCCTTCAGAGACGTTTTGCTCGTGTTCAGAGTCTCTTAAGGAATTGAATCGGACGTGTCGTGGCCTTGCAAGGACACGATTKATTCTTTTTACCAGTAAGAGTCTGGATTTGTCACTTGTCACCTTCTCGGTGGCGTGGTGGGAAAAATATAGAGAAGCAGCAGTGTCTGAGTCAGGGAAGAGCCTGTTTGGGTCAGAGCTCCTTCACTTTTCCTTAAAAGAAAACTTCCTTAAAGGGCTTTTTTTTTTTGCCTGGGTGTTTCTGCTTCAGTTTTGTCAGGATGTTTGAATTGTTACCTGGAAATTTCAGGGTTTTAACTAAAACTGGCAAATGCCACTGGTCGTTGTGCAGCGGGAGAGGAAGGGAAGAGCGAGGCTGAAGCCGAGAGGCGGAACTCTGCGGCTTCCACATACCAAATCCCAGGTTTCAAAGGAAAAAACGGGAGCAGTGGAGGGGAGCGGCGGGGAGGTGGGGGCCGGTCCGTGGGTCTGCCTGCTCTCCAGGCGGGGGAGGTTCCCTGCGCTCCCCCGGCCCGGGACCGCGCTCCGAGACGGTGCTCGGTGAGAGATCCCCGGGGCTCCGTCCCCGTCCCGCGGCCGCTGCTCAGTGGAGCTTCCCGCCCCGCCGTTGCCATGGCAACGAGAGGACGCCGCTGCTAATCCCCGCCTCCCTTCCCGTCTCGTCCAATCAGCGCCCTCTTTCCCCCGCGCGCTGCCCAATGGAGATGAGCGCCATTGCCACGCCCCCCTCGTGGAGGCCACCACGTGCCGGGGGGTGGGCGGGGCCGGGGGCGGYGGGCCAATGGAGTGTGAGGACTGGATARGGCTGGGTTCTGATTGGCTGCTGCTGCGGCTTGGCGCGGCTAAGGGGGAGGAAGAAGAGGAAGATGGCGACGCAGCGTGGCGGTGTGCGGGGGGTGCCGGGGGTCCTGTAGCCCTTCCCGAGGMGTAGACCTGGTTCCGGCCTCTCCTCTCCAGCCCTGGTGCGCCTTCTCAAGGACCCCGGCCCCGCGGCACCGGGAGGGCAGCGCCGGTACCGCTTCCCGCCACAGCCATGGGACGGGGCAGAGACGCAGACACCTCCGGGGTGTGCAGGGAGTGGAAACGGGGCCGGACTAGAGTGGATTGTGTTGAAAGGGATGTGGAAGATCATGCACTGCCAGTCCTGCCATGAGCAGGGACGCCTTCCACTATCCCAGGTTGCTCCAAACCCCTGGCTTCRGACACTTCCAGGGATCCAGGGGCAGTTACAGCTGCTCTCGGAGTATCTGTACCAGGGTCTCCCCGCCCTYCAGCCAGGAATTCCTTCCCCATATCCCAYCTCTATTTCAGTTTAAAGTCACTTCCTGTGTCCTGTCCCTCCATCCYTTGTCCCCAGTCCCTCTCCAGCTCYCCTGGAGCCCCTTTAGGCCCTGGAAGAGGCTCTGAGCTCTCCCTGGATCCTTCTCTTCTCCAGTGGACATGGTGAACRTTACCAGCTCTTCCAGCCTGGCTGCAGAGCAGGGAACTCCAGTAGCTCCGTGGCCTCTCTGGACCCTCTCCAACACGTCCCTGCCCTTCCAAGCTGCTGCTGTGTCCCAAATTCCCAAGCACGTTACAACAGGAGAAGCGGGGTACACAGAGACACACAGCACCTTCCTGGGGCCACTTCCCTGTTCTGGTCTGTGGAAAGAAGAACAACAGGCGAAATTAGTGCAGGAATGGGCTTGGGAAGTGGGCATAGAGTGTCAAACAAACATTGATTCAAGGTGAATCAAGACCCCCAAAGGCCTTTGAGTGAAGATAAACAGTCCCTTCTCTCAAAGCTCTGAGGCAAGGGACTGTTTATCCTCTCTCATTCACATGAAAAATGAGAAGTCTAATTCTAGGATGGTGAAAACTTGCCCGTGAAAGGTGCTCTCAGGGTCAGATCAGTGCTGGAGTCAGGACTGGTGATCTTCCCTCCCCCATCTGATCTTGCCCTCTCTCTTCCCTCTTTTCCCTCACTGATATATTTTCCTTACTACCAGAAGATAAGGGCAAAAATACCAATTTCTCTGCTGRGTGTTTAATTTACTAATCAAGCTTATGAGCTTTTTTGGAGCCTCTGCCCTTGTTCCTTTTTGACCATGGGCATCTACAAACCTTGGGATGTCCCTCCTCTTCGCAGCAGGGTGCAGCAGGATCCCTGGATGGGTTATTCCCTATTCCAGTGTTCCTGTCCAAAGATCTCCTCACTGATTGACACCTCTGAGACTCTCCTGTGATATGATAGGGGATCCTTTGGCACTCCCCAAACCTTCATTTTTTGGGAATTATTTGTCCCTCCGCCCTTTGTTATCCTTTTGCTGGATAACCTTTGGAGCACAGGAGGATCCCTCATGGATACACAGATGAACAAAGTTCATGTCTGTGTGTGCACRGCAGGGGTTAATTAAATGTAATCTGCATATTCAAGGAGTATTATGCTGATTTTAAAGGTTTTTTTTTTTTTCTTTTCAGATTGTTGGTTTGAAGCAGTTGGAAAAGACCTGACTCTTCTCTGTGGGRAGCTCCTGTAGGAAGTTCAGCCTTGTGCTTTCACTCAGTCACTTCAGCTCTTCCTCTTCACCAAATCCATGGSGGTTTTAGGAAAAATTTAGGCCTGTTTGGGACTGAGATTGATTAGGAACTCCCTAAYCTTACTTTCTGGTGTGGTTTTTGGGGTTTTACCCCCCATTCCTGGTGTGTGGCAATGGTTTATTGCGCGGCCCTGAACTGCCAGAACGCCACGAGCGGCGCCTACAAGAACAGCTCTGTCTCTTTTTATGGGTTCCCTTTACAAAACCCTGCCCTCCTGAGGCAGTGGATCCACAACATGGGCCGGGACATGGATACCCCCTCCAAATACCAGCGCCTGTGCTCGAAACATTTCGAGGAGAGCGCCTTCGAGAGGGATCCTTTGAAAGTCCGCAAGAGCCGGCGCCTGCTGAAGGAAGCTGTTCCCAGCAAATTCCTTCTGGGGGAAGATGGGAATTGGCTCGTGGGGACCCCACAGGGTATCTGTGATGCAATGAAGAACAAAACCCGAAAACGGATCCGGAATCCGGAGCWTTGTAGGGTAATTGAGGGGTTGGATAATGGGGATAAATTAAATTAGAGGGAGATCTGTGTGTAAAGCCTTGGAAGCAGCTTGGAAAAATATCCCTTAGAGGGCTTAATTAATAATAATAATATTATTATTCCCTAATAATAAGCTTTCATTACAAGGGAGGAGCTTTTCCAGCCAGTCTGACAGATCGCAGCCTTGCCTCAGGGTTTATTTAAAACACTGAATTATTTTATTTTTCATTGAAGGAAGAGCCACATTCCCTGAGGGGGCTGGGCATGGATGCTGACCACGGCTATCTTTTTTTATGACTAATTTGTGACCCAGTTGTTAGAGAAAATCATTGTTCTGGCTGACTCACATCATTTGAAAGCCTTTCCTCTCATTCTGGATTAACAGTAGAAGGTTCTTATGTAAAATCCTTCATTAATATGCTGCTTACACATAACACAGACATCGCTGGAAGCAGCTGGGAGGTGCCCACGTGTTAAAACTGTTGGGAAAAGAGGGTTTTCAGGGATTCATAGCTCCCCAGCAGCACTGACTGTGGAATATTCTGCTTTTTAGGTTCCTGAGATATTTCCTCAGTGGCCACGTCTGGAGGATTGGCAGAATGAATTTTGTAAGCAATTGCTAAAGGAGAAATATGGATCTTTTATCACGTTGGGAAAAGGTCGGTTTTYCAACTCTGGGGAAGATGTGCTGGGTCTGGCCTGGCTCTTGTCACTCCCCARTCCTGGATTTTTAGAGAATTAACCTTTAATACTTGTGAATCTCTGTGAGGGACAATTTAGGATCCCTGGGAATGCGTGTGCCAGCAAAAACCAGGAACAAGGAGTGGAAAAGTTTTAGGTACAGGAGCTGCAGTGACACATGGGGTCATTAATCCTGTACCCTCATTCATTACAGTGAAGTTGTATTTCCCTCATCCCAGACCTTGTTTGTTTGGGTTTGGGATTCACTGAAGAGAAAAGAACTGTTTGGATGCAGAAATAGGTAAATAACTTGAATGATGCCCAGAAAATGAAGAGATCTTGTTAATTAGCTTTAAATGCCCAGCTGCATATTTGCTTGAAGTCATTGATGTTTTAGATTTGAAGCTGTGAGCCCTCCCTGCCTCTTCATCATTCAGGTAATTCCTTTAATTCCTAGAAGAACTTGCTGAAATTTGGGGCATTGCACAAGGAGGAATTAATCAGGGAAAAGACAGGACTGTACCATAAAATCCAGCACCGGGCTGCTGAATTTGGGGCTCAGGCTCAAACTTGAGACCTTCCTCTTGCCAACATTTAATTTTCAACCTTCCAGGTGTAATTTCTGGAATATTTTGTAGAAGTTGGAGCACAGATCTTGTTCACCTGTACCCAGACACTCTTTTAGACACCAGAGCAGCTGCTGCCGCTCCCTCCTTGTTGGATCTTTTCCTGGAATAAGAGATGGTCTTTAGAATGGATGATGCAGGGATTTGCTGGAAAACCGTCAGGGTGAAATATTAATAACCATCATTTCCATGTTCCTTCTGTTCCTTGTTCAGGCTCTCATGTTCCCAAAAGCCATATCCCAGCAGGAGGAGCRGCACAGGTCAAGGATCCACAGGATTTGAAGGGAGGGGAAACTCCTGCCAGCCCCAGCACAGGTTTGTGATGCTGTGGGAGGTCACTGACAGCACTTTGAACTTGGTAGGATTGGAGGGAGGGGGGATTCCAGTTCATCCCTGCTTTATTTTTTTTTTACCCAAAACTTGGGGGGTTTTGTCCAGAAGCAGTGAATCAGGAATTGTTCTTTGGAGATTTATGTTCTATTACATCAGATAACTGGAATGTTTAAAATCTCGTGTTCCAGGCCGTGGTGGTGCCACCATCACATCCCAGGTGCAGAGTGCAGGAGGCACCCAACTGCACAAATCATCCTTGGGAACATCCCAAGACCACAGCTCGCACCAGGGGGAGACATCGGGGAGTCGCCCCAATCCGGCAACAAACCCGGCAAATCCCAAGGGAATGGGCAGCAGCAGCCACTTCCGTGCGTGGGGAGACCTGGACGAGTTCAAGCAGTTCCTGCGGGACCACCAGGGGCGGCCGGAGGAGGCGGCGGTGCCGTGGTTCATCTGCACGGAGTGCGGCAAGAGCTTTGCGCGCCACGCGTACCTGCTGCGGCACCAGCGCACCCACGCGCAGCAGTGGCCCCACGCCTGCGCCGAGTGCGGCCGCAGCTTCCTGGACAAACCCACGCTCAAAGACCACCTCAGAACGCATTTCAACATCATCTGCGTTCCCAGGGTGGCCTCCCTAGGGTAGATGYCGCCAGGCAGCTCTCAAAAATCCTGCTCAGGCCAGAGGTGGTGGGTTATAGTCCCATGTGGGTTAGAGGGGAGTTCGGGGATGAGGCAGTTTTCCTACACTGAATCAAGTTCTGATTCAGTTTGGTGTTGGCCTAATAGCCATTGATTAGGACCTGATTTTAGTTCGTGGCTGGATAATTCCTGTTCTTATCAGGCTCCATCCAACTCCTCCTTGGAGAAGGAGAAGGAGAGAGCAGCGCTGGCTGTACCAAGAGTGGCATTGAGAAAACCTTGTGCACCAAAGAGCACGTGCCGGAGAGCATCCAGGGTAGCACAGAGAAACACTGGAAGTTTTCAGRGATGAAAAATGGAGAATTGGGAATGGGGTTTTCCCCCAGTAAGTTGATGTTTGAAGCAATCAGTTCCRGGCATTATTTCCCCATTTTAGCTGCTTTCCCATGACTGTACCTGCTGAACTAATGCTGGTTTTGGGCTCTATTTTTGTATTAACTCTGTATTTCCTTTGGGGTGAGATGCTGCTTTGGCTTCTGAATTTCTGAGGGGATAAACCCCATGRATATTTTCTTCCTGTGTGTGCCATGTGTCAGTGATATTCCTCTGTGAAGTGGGGAGCAGGGAGAAAGTGAGAGGAGAGGAGGGGGAGCCTGTGGAAGCAGCACGTGGAGATCTTGTGTTTTCTCCCCATGTTCTGGTGGTTTTTGGCATTTTTGATTATTTCAAAATAATCAAAATAAGTTGAGTGCCAAGAGGGAAAGTGTGTTGCCTCAGCTGGAGGGGTTGTCCTAGGATGGATGACTGTATTCTYATCACCTGCCTATGCCCAGAGAAAAAAAACAACCCTTGCTGCACTGGCGAGAGTTTATGGTTTTGTTATTCCTTCCCCACTCAAGGACAGTGTCGGAGAGGAACAAATCACACAATTCCACTATKGCTGYGRAAGGAGCAGCAGCGRGGAAAGCTGTTTCCCTGGGACTGCTTCTGGTTTTTCTTCTTTCAACTTTTTTTCAGCTATTTTTCTCTTGTCCGAGAATCAGAAGATTCCTGTGAGACTCAGAAGAGTTCTGTGAGATGGTGAGTGGGAAATCCTCTAGGGAGCCACCAGAGTGACCCAGCCCTCTGAGACCCCCAGAGGGGGAGCCCCACGCCCAAAGAGAAAAGGACTCTCAGACCCAACAGCTGTTTCCACAGAATTTTAGTAATTCCTTTGTCCCCTTTTCCTATGTCTTGTGGGCATATTGCTCTGTTTTGTTAAATAAACAGTTTTTTTTTCTTTCTTTTCACTTTCCTTCTGTGGAAATTGGTGCCCTGGTGGGGGAGAGGGCTTGCTGGAACTTGGGAGTGTTTGCCCATCCATAAARTTATCTCAAACAGGCACAGGGGTGTCCTCAGTCACAGATTCCAGCTGGAACAAAGTCTCTGGGCTCAGCAGCCCCTGAGGAGCTGTGGAGAATCAGCTGGTGCTGTGCTGGAGTTCCAGGAGTTATGAACAGGATTGGGAAAATACACTTGGTCTCAGAGCATCCTGCCGATTCCAAGTACAGGAATAATGCCCCAAAAACCATTTGGCACTGGCTTCTCATTGTTTTCTTCTCATGAATGAAGTCCTGGAGCTGGCTTTGCTTTTATTCCTCATAGAATTCGAGACTGGTTTGGCTTGGAAGGGATCTTAAGGATCATCCCATTCCACCCCCTGCCTTGGGCAGGGACACCTCCCAYTGTCCCAGGCTGCTCCAAGCAACCCTGGACACTGCCAGGGATCCAGGGGCAGCCACAGCTGCTCTGGGCACCCTGTGCCAGGGCCTCCCCACCCTCACAGGAATTCCTGCCCAATATCCCACCTAAACCTGCCCTCTGGCAGTGGGAAGCCATTCCCTGTGTCCTGTCCCTCCATCCCTGGTCCCAGGTCCCTCTCCAGGTTGGGATGCTCCGATGTGGGATTGGTTTCACAGCCTGGACATCCTGCATCCTCGGGGAGCCTCAGCAGGAGGGAATGTGTCCTGCACTGGGACACAGCTCCATTCCCACAGCAGGGATGGTTCCTCTGTCTCCTGAGCACTGGATCCCATGGGATGCTCCAGGGCCCATGGAGAGAGGGCACAGCTGCTCTGGCAGAGCCAGCTTTGAACTCCCCACTGCCACCAAGGGCAGCATCTCCAGCAGGTGCTGTCCTGGGGATCCCTGGAGGAACTGACATTCCAGGGAAATATGTGCATGGTAAGAGGGGTTTGGAAAATCTTCAGGATAAACCAGGCAGACCCTGTCTGAGCTGGCACCTGGTGAATCCACGGCTGAGATAAAGAAACCTCAGAGTCTTGGGGGAGCTCAGCCTGGAGCAAAGGGGGCTCAGCGGGGATCTGGTGRCTCTGCACAACTCCCTGACAGGAGGGGGCAGCCGGAGGGTTTGGACTCTGATCCCAGGGAACAGGAAAATTKGAAATGGCTCATATTTAGATTGGATATTGGAGAAAATGTTTTTATGAAAAAGGCCCGGCCCTGGGGCTGTGGGAGCTTGGGGTGTCCCAGCTGGGGGACACAGTGCTGGAGGGGACAGGGAGTGATGCCATCCTGGAGCTGCTCAGCCCGTTAACTCTTCTTGTCCCACTGCCCTTTCTTTCCCCAGGATGGGGTCATCCTGACGGTGCCCAGCCCRGGAGAGCTCCATCCATACGGATCCTGGAGCACTGAGGCACCGGAGGAGCTTTTCCCAGGATAATCCCAGGCAGGTGGGACTGTAACACTTCTCCCTGGCCTGGCGCCAGCCCAGCCCCTGGCACAGTCAGAATGAAGGTTCCAGCGTCTGGATGAGCACACGGGGTGGTCTCCAAACCCAGAACGTTCTCACACGAGGGTTTTCTGTCTGGGATGCCCGGGGTGCCCAGCTGAGGGAGTTATCCCAGGGGGTTTGGGCTCTGGGCACTGCCAGGGCTCGGTGCTGGTGGTGATCCTGGGGCTCGGTGCTGGTGCTGATGCCAGTGCTGGGCCTTGGTATCAGTGCCCGTGCTGGTGTCAATGCCCGCGCTGACACCCGTGCCTGTGCCCCTGCAGATGCTGATGCTCCCGCTGGTGCAGGGCTGGTGCCAGTGCCAATGTCACCTCCTCTTGTGGAGGWGTCGATGCAAAGACTGGTGCTGGTGACAGCACCGACACCGGTTCCCGTGGCAGTGCCAATGCTGGTGCCGGTGTCGATGCCAGCGGTGGCGGTGGTGGTGGCGGTGGCGATGCTGGTGCACCGGTGCCACTGCCAGCGCCCGCAGCCGTGTTGGAGTCACGGCCGGTGCCAGCAGACTGTGGCAGTGCCAATGCCGGTGGCAGAGCCGCCGCCGGTGCCGGTGTGGGTGCCGGTGCCAGTACCGCTGGCGGCGCCGGAGCCGCTCCCGGCAGGCGGTGGCGGTACCGGGGCCGCGCCGGTGGCGGAGCCGCTGCCGGTGCCGGTAGGCGGCAGTGCTCCGCGCTCCGCGCTCCCGCCGCTCCCCGCCCG
>NW_026623318.1:913284-928045 GCF_030028575.1 Malurus melanocephalus
GCCCGGCCCGGCCCGCGCCCCCGGCCGGGACCCTCCGGCACCCGCGGGGCCCCCGCCGCCTCCGGGGACCAGACCCGCGGTGGCCCCGGTGCTCCCGGGATCTGGCCGAGTAACCCTGTCCCGGGATGTCCGTGCGTCCCCGGGATGCACCGGGCACCGCTGACCCGGGATGTCCACGTGCCCTCGGGATGCCCCGGGGTGCCCCGGGATGTCCCCAGGGCCCCGACCCGCGATGGCCCCGGTGCTCCCGGGATGCCCCGAGTACCGCTGACCCGGGATGCCCGTGTGTTCCCAGCGTGTCCCCAGGCACCTCTGCCCGGGAAATCCCCATGGCCCCGGGATGCCCCACGGTGCCCCGGGATGCTCCGAGAAGGCTTCAGCCCAGCGATGCCCCAGGCAYCTGTGTCCTGGCATGGCTCTATGTCCCCACGGCGTCCCTGGACACTCCATGTCCACTTGCCCTGGCTGCTCCCTGCCCACCCAGCCCCATCCTCCTCCCAAGGGGGTTCCAGCTTGGGCAGGCCCAGGAATGGCTCTTGAGGGATTGGGGACTGGGGTGACAAGCTGGGAGGGGATCACCATGGTGACCTGCCTAATTCTGGTTAGTGTTCCACAGGGACAGTGATGGGCACTGACCCCATGGCCACCATGGCTGTCCTAGACCACTGCTCACTGCCCCCTCAGACCGGTGGGCATCACGCACGGGGGTCCCCTGCAGTTGTGGGGCTGCTGGTGGCCAAAATCCCTGGAATTTGGGAATAAAGCCTCCAGGGGGTGATCGTGGGCATCCTCCCACTTGTGCCCTCCCCCTGGCCCAGGTGCAGGAATGGAACATGGAGGCACCTCACCTGATGCCGCTGCAGCCACCACTGCTGCCAGAGCGGGCACATGTGCGGGAGGCGCAGCTCCACTCCGCCGAGGCCTCGCTCTGGACCGTGGTGGCCACGGTGCAGGCCATGGAGAGGAAGATCGACCTCCTGGCCACCCGCCTGCTCAGCCTGGAGGGCCGCTCCGGCACGGCTGAGAAGAAGCTCCTGGACTGCGAGAAGACGGCCATGGAATTTGGGAACCAGCTGGAGAGCAAGTGGGCTGTGCTGGGCACCCTCATCCAGGAGTACGGGCTGCTCCAGCGGCGCCTGGAGAACGTGGAGAACCTCCTGAAGAACAGGAACTTCTGGGTGCTGCGGCTGCCCCCTGGCCCCCGTGGCGAGGTCCCCAAGGTAGAGTGTCCTGGGGGGCTACAGGACAGTGGGGGGATCCTTGGTTTCCCTGGGGAGTGGGTGCCGTTGAGCTGGGGGGTCTTGTCCCCACAGGTGCCAGTGACGTTTGTTGACATCGCCGTCTACTTCTCAGCGGAGGAGTGGAAGAACCTGGAGGAGTGGCAGAAGGAGCTGTACAACAACCTGGTGAAAGAGAACTATGAGGCTTTGCTGTCCCTGGGTAAATGTCCCTTTTCCCCCTTTCCTGTCAGGATGGAGCGATGGCTGCATCTCCCCTGAGGGTCCCCAGCGTGGGTGCCCTGGTCCCTGCCAGTGGTAGGTGGTGGTTCCCGCTGTGTCCTGGGATCACCCATTCCAGAGGGAACACTCCACAGCTCGTGCTGTGTGGGTGGGGACAGGGTGACATGCTGTGCCATGCCAGTGCTGCYCAGGGGGCTGGAAAGGGTCCTTGTCCCCCAAAACCCAGGAATTGAGCRTCCACCCTACAGTGACCTGCAGCATGGAGGTGCTGTGGGATTTGGGCAGGTTGTCTTCCAGGAAGGATGCTAGGGCTGCCCAGTGTGTCCCCAGTGTGTCCCCCCATGTCTGGGTGACATGGGAGTGTGACACCAGTCTGTGTCCCCCGCAGATGGGGCCCTCTCCAGAAACGAGGCACAGCCCCGCAGCGAGCGTGGGGAGGGTCCCTGTGTCCCCGAGCAGCGGGAGCTGGAGCAGAGGGAGCTGCCGCCGGACACCTGCGCGGGTGAGGCACCGCGGAGGGACCCATGCCCTCTGTCCCCCATCTCTTGTTCCCCTCCCACCCCAGGGATGCCCCTTCCCCCACAGCCCCATCCCCGCTGGGCCCAGTTCTCCAGCTGTGACTGGGAACTGCCATGGATGACCCCAGAAAATTTAGGGTGTGACTGTTGTGCTGGAGGTCTTGGATCTCCATCGCTGGGCGATCCACGTGTCCCCCACTGCCCCCAAGTTGTGTCAGAGCCCTTGGGCTGTGTCACAGCCCCATTAGCTCCATTGGCCATGCCATTGTCACCTGTCCTCAGTGGGCTGTGCCGCAGTCATCTGCTCCCAAGGGTTGTGCCTGTCCCCAAGGGCTGTCTCAGGGTCACCCATTGCCAAACGCTGTCCCACAGTCACCCATCCCCACAGCTCCCTGGGTGTGTTGCATGTCCATAACTGCTGTGGGAAGGGGATGTCCCGTGTGGCCGGAGCCTGGGGATCCCACACCACGGGGTGTGATGGCYGAGGGTTGCACCGCGTGGCTCCATCCTGGCCCCAGCCAAGTCTCTCCTTGTGAACAGAGTCGCTGATCTCCACCTCCGACATCCTGTCCCGGATCAAGCAGGAGGTGGCCTTYGTGGGGGAGCAGCAGTTCCCGGAGGAGCGGGGGATGCCACCAGACCCCTGTGCAGGTGAGCCCGGGGTTGAGCCATTCCCTCTCCATCCTCCTGGAGCTGGACACGGCCCCACGTGGCTGAGTCCCCGGCCCCACCGCTGTCCCTCCCTGCAGGCGCGGACGCCCTGATCACCGCGCACGACTTCTTGTCGTGGATCAAGCAGGAGGAGGAACCCTGTGTCCGGGAGCCCTGGGAGCTGCCGGAGAGGGAGATGCTGCCCCCGGCTCCTGGTCCTGGTGAGCGACCCTCACCGTGGGGCTGGGGTGGGGCTGGGGCGGGGGGAGCACCCACCCAGGACGAACCTGGGGACATCGCCACGTTCCCACTAGTCACTGACCAGTCTTTCTGTCCCGTGCAGCCAGCGAGGGGCTGCTGGTGAAGACGGAGGAGCGGTGCCCCCACGCCGAGCCCCCCGAGGAGGTGGGTTTGCCGGGCAGCTCCGGGGAGCTGCTYTTCCCCGGCACGGGTTTCGGGACCCCCGAGGGACAGGCGGCGGCGGTGCCCGCGGCGGTGGCTCTGCCGGCGCAGCACAGACTGGGCAAAGCTCCGGGCCCCGAGCCGGGCCCCGGGGCCGATGCCGGGGGCGTCCCCGCGGCGCCGCCGGGCCCCGCCGAGGAGCGGCCGCACGGCTGCGCCGAGTGCGGGAAGAGCTTCAGCGGGAAGAAGAGCCTGCGGATCCACCAGCGCAGCCACGCGGCCGAGCGGCCCTACCCGTGYGCCGAGTGCGGCAAGAGCTTCAATTGCCACTCGGGGCTGGTGCGGCACCAGATGATCCACCGCGGCGAGCGGCCCTACAAGTGCTCCGAGTGCGGCAAGTGCTACAGCCGCAAGGAGCACCTGCAGAACCACCAGCGGCTGCACACCGGGGAGCGCCCCTTCGCCTGCGCCCAGTGCGGCAAGAGCTTCATCCGTAAGCAGAACCTGCTCAAGCACCAGCGCATCCACACCGGGGAGCGCCCGTATCAGTGCCCCGCCTGCGGCCGCAGCTTCCGCTACAAGGAATCCCTCAAGGACCACCAGCGGGTCCACGGTGCTGAGGCGGGGCCGCCGCCGCTGCCCCCGCCCGGGATCCTGCCCCCCGGGGACTAGGGGCCGCCCCGCCGCGGACTGACCGCCCCGGCACGGGGACGGCCGCCGGCCACGCAGCTTCCGACCAAATCGAGGTGCCCGGCCGGAGCGGGGGGCGCGCGGGGAGCCCCGGGCGGGGACGAGTCCCCAGGTCCCCCGCCGCGGACGGACACTTGACCCCCAGCGCTGCCCCCACGGACAATGTCGCCGCACGGGGTGGGGGGCAGCCCCCCGCCGTGTCCCCCCGCACCACCCCCGCCTGCCGCTCTGTCCCCTCGCCCCCGCTGCTTATTTTTACTGCCCCCCCGCGCCGTCCCGCTGTACAGTGCTTGGGGTGTAGTTTTGTATGGACGAAGCGATACGGAATAAAGTCGTGCTGGGCTGCAGAGCCTTCGGCACCTCCACTGCGGGTCCCCCGTGCTCTGTGGCCGCSCTTCTGCCCCGTCCGGGGGTCCTGCGCCATGTGAAGGCAGCGACACCAGGGTGGGGACAGGGGGAATGTGGTGGTGGGACACGGGACARTGGGAATGGCGGCACGGTGGATGCGGTCTCAGGAAGTCCCTGTGTCACCGGCTGCAGCAGCCTCGTGCCGGTGGGGCTGTGTGGAGACCCCCACTCCTGCCCTTCCTGTTACCGACCCATTCCTGGGTCCTTCTTGTCTCCTGTCCTTGACCCATCCCCAGGTTTCTCCTACCCTTGATTTGGAGATAGGAGTTATTTCACCCAGTTTGTTCCCCACAGCCATGGGAAGCCGTGGCACTGCCCTAGGCACCCCGGGGTCCCCAAGCTGAGTGCCACCATCCTCCTGGGAGGCCACAACTACAGCAGGGTGACCCCAGCTCCTGCTGTCCTATTGCTCTCCCTGGGGGCTGCACCCACCTGCCCTGTCCCACCTGGGGGGAAGGAGATGTCACTGAGCAGAATGTGGSTGTCAAGGGGCCCTGGGTGTTGGGGGGTTGGAACAGGGGACAGCACAACGGGGACACAGCACAGGGCTCAGTAGTGCTGTCACCCTGATGGAGGCTGGAGATGGAGGGGGGAGACAGGAGGTGCAGTGTTGGGGTGCCCTGGGGACACTGTACATGCCATGGGGACCTCAGACACTCCCGGGGGACCCTGCACACTGCTGGGGACCTTGGGTGTTCCCTGGGGACCCTACATACTGTCCAAGGGCCTTGCATGATGCCAGGGACCCTTCACACATTGCACCTTGCCTAGGTACTCCAAATCCTGCTGGGGTACCTTGGACACTTCCTAGGAATCCTGCACATACCCTGGGGACCCCGCACACTCCATGGGGACACAGCTGGGGAACTCAAAMACTCCTTGGGGACACGCACACTCCTGGAAGATGTCAGGCTGCCTGGGCGCTGCACATTCCTGGGGACCCTGTGGACTCCCTGGGGACACTGCACTTTCCCTGGGGGCACTGCACACTGCTGGGGACCCCAAACCCTGCCTGGGGACCCCAAACCCTCCTGGGCAGAGGATCCTGCACGCTTCTCCAAGCTGTACAGGCCGTTGCCCTTCTCCAGATGCACACAGCTGCTRGTTCCAAGCCTGGATAGCACAGCTGCTGTTCCCAACGCTGATCGCAGGGTGCTGGGCTTCCCCAAAGGAGTGGGGTGAAGCTCATCTGTCCCATGGCCTTGTCCCTGTTCTGCAGGGCTGCAGAGCCATGGGTCAAACGACCTCCCGGCCCAGCTCCTGCCCCCGCACAGAGATCACACACAAAACCATCTTGTCTTGGTTTTTTTGGAGGTGTTTTTTTTTTTAACAGAAGTTTTATGGTTATATGCAAATTAGGTCATTAAATGATTTGCATAAAATGTTCGCATGTCAGCGACTAAGTGTTCCTAACTCCCACCCCCCGACAGGTAGTAAATCCTACTGGACTAGCGCCGTCACGCCGCGCTGTCACGCGTGTCCCCCGCGGCGTCACCTCACGCRCGCGGGGAGGGGACGTGCGGCCACCTGCCCGGAGCGCTCCGAGCCCGCGGCAGRCGGGAGCGGCTCCGGCCGCCCGCGTCCCCCGTCCCTTCCCGCGGGGATCCGGGTGCCGCCCGCGTCACCGCACACCGTCCCCCCGGGGCGGCCGCGGGCACTCCGTGTCCTTGGCGGGGCGGCTCCCGCCCGTCCCTAGCTGTTGGTGAGGAAGAGGCGTCTGTGTCGGGAGGCGGAGCCGCGCGGCCGCCCGCGGCGCCGGCCCCGGCCGCGGTTGCCGAAGGGGCTGCGGCTGGGCACGGCGGCGTCCGCCCAGCCGGCGCTCCCGGCCGGCGGCTCGGGGAAGCCGGGCTCGGCTTTGGGCTGCTCGAGGAGCGGGCTGGGGTCGCGTTGGGGCTCGGGGGGCGGCGGGGCCGGGCTCTGGCGGGCGCCGGCGCGCTCCTGGCGCAGGTAGCGCAGCTCGTCGCGGATGTCCGTGAGGACGCCGAGCAGGCGGAACTGCAGCTCCCGGTCGCGCGCCCGCTCCTCGCGCTGGGTGGCCCGCTCCTCCTGCCACATGGCCAGCTCCTGGTGGTACAGCTGGTCCCACTGCTCCTCCAGGTCGAGCAGGTGATGGATGCTAGTCCTCCAGCTCTCCCGGCGSTCCTCACGCAGGCGGGAGCAGCCGAGCCCGCGGGCGGGGCCGGGGGCGGCCGGGCCATCTCCCGGCGGGGAGGCAGAGGAGGGCAGCGATTCCTCGGTCAGGGCGCCGTGCAGCGGGGAGCGGGCCGGGGGCTCCTCGTCCGCCGGAGCCTTCTCCCAGGTGGGCCCCATCAGTACCCTGGGCAAGGCGCCCATCTCTGGGCCCGGGCCCCCCGCCTGCTCCTCRGGGTGCGCCGAGTCCACCCCGCGGCCTAGGGCAGGCAGGTCGGACACGCCCTCGTGTCCCCAGTCCGAATGAGCGTCCGCGGGGTTGAGGGAGTCCTCAGGCAGGGAGGTGACAGAGCCCTGGGAGCTGCACCGGCGGATCAGCATGGCCTGGCGGGACACCTTCATGTCCTCCTCTGCTGGCATGGGGGCCTCGGGCCCAGGCTGCATCCCCGCGGACCCGCCGTGGCCCCTCTCCACCTCCCGGCCTTCCCGTTCCTCCTCCTCCGACATGGAGGCGTAGGAGACCAAGGACTCGTTTCGCAGGGATGGGGAGATGGCYGACACGTCTGGAGTGCGCAGCTCGGGTCCCGACTCGGCTGGCAGAGAAAAGAAGCAAAGCCTCTGGTGAGCCACAGCACTGCCAAGGCCCTCTGGTCCTCTCTGATAGATCTCCACCCTGACCCAGCAAACCTCCATTCTGACCCAGCAGATCCTCATCCTGACTCTACTCCCAGCAGATCCCCATCCAGATCCCCACTGCCAGTGGATCTTCAACTGAAACCCGCTCCCAGCAAATCTCCATCGAAACCCGGGTGCCAGAGGGTCTCCATCCGGATCCCACACTTCCCAGCAGATTTCCACCCAGACCCAGCAGATGTCCATCCTGCCCCGCTCCCACCAGCCCGTGCCTGTTGCCACCGTACCGGAGCCGCTCTGGCCCTCTCCTCGGCTGTACTCGCAGACGCCGGCGGGGTCGGGGCTCTGTCCCGGCAGGCGCGGCACRGCCGAGCCCTCCACGTCGGGCAGGGCCGAGGGCTGCCCGTTGGTGTCGATGTAGATGCTGGGGTGGCTCACGCCGGGCTGCAGGTGCACGAAGGGCTGCTTGGATGCGCCAGGGAAGAACAGATCTGCGGGACACGGAGGATGCGGCTTCAGCTGACGGGGACACGGTGGCCCCCAGGCACAGATGCTCCTGCAAGGCCATCCCGCGGCCATCGCTCACCCACACCTGTCCAGCACCACCCTGAACTCCGAGGGGGCTGACACCCCCTGCTGCCAGAGAGTCATGGGATCAGGGAATAACCCACTAAGATCATGAGTTCAGCTCCCAGCCCTCCACAGATATCCCAACAATCCCCTCCCTGTGCATCCCTGGCAGTGCTGTCCAAAAGCTCCCAGAGCTCTGGCAGTCTCAAGGCCATGCCCATTCCCTGGGGAGCCTGGGCAGTGCCCAGCACCCTCTGGGGGAAAAACCTATCCCAGCCTGACCTCTCCCCAGCACAGCTCCACACCATTACACAGGATTTCTTCATACAGCCTAAAGCCCTCCTGCTTKGCACATGACCAGTGTCTGGATCAGAGATACCCGAGTCTGGACCACCGGGATTGAGCCCCATGATGCCCAGTGAAACCAGAGAACCATGTTGGGATCAAACAGMGTCARTTAAAGAGAAGGAAAAAAAACAAAAAAGACATGCTCCTGCAAAGTTTGARGTGTTGYTGCTGATCCCGTTSATCTGGCACAGGATGCCCAGAGAAGCTGTGGCTGCCCCTGTGGAAGTGTCCAAGCCCAGGCTGGACGAGGCTTGGAGCACCCTGGAGCAGTGGRAGATRTCCCTGCCCATGGCACTGGGTGGAATAGAATATACAGGTCCCTTCCAACTCAAACCATTCTGGCATTTCTGTGATTCACTGAGCCCAGGTTATTTCCACAGAGGATTTCTGATCCCAGCCCRCACCGTTCCCTACCCTGGTAATTGGCACTTGGGTACAACGTGACCATGGCTTTGCTGGGTGCTCTATTCCCAACACAAATCCCAGAGTCTCTTTCCACAATCCACAGTGGCCAGCTCAGAATGCCAGCGTGGCCGGATGTCCTTCGGGGAGCACAGCGGGAACGCCAATGCTCCAAGCATCCTCTGCCTGGAGAACCGCCACCACTGACCTGGGTCCAGGATGATCTCGGGCTCCGAGTCGTGGCTGGCCTGCAGGAAGGTGGAAGCCACCATCTTCTCCAGGGGTGTGAGGCGTGGCTTGTGGAGCGGCCCCCCGGCGCGGTTCATGGGCAGGTGCTTCTTGGAGGTGATCTTCTTCTTGACGTCCAGCCGCAGGTCRCGCCACTTGTGCTTGAGGTCGTCAATGGAGCGCTCGGTGTAGCCCAGGAAGTTGACGCGGCTTTGGATTTGGGTCCAGAGCTGCTTCCGCCGCACGGGGTGAGCCCGCAGGGCCTCGGACCCGTACAGGGCGCTGAAATGCCGGACCACATTCCAGACCAGCGTCTCGGTCTCGTCATTGGAGAAGTTGGCCTTCCTCTTCCGGCCAGACGCTGGCATCGCCTGCGAGGCTGCGGCAGAGGTGGAAGGGGCACAATTGAACCTCGGTCCCCACTCCTCTCTGTCAGCTCCTKGGGGGAACATGGGGCTGCGGGAGCCCGAGGGAGCCGCGGAGGAGGGAGCCGAAGCAAGAGCCCCGGAGGCATCCATGGCAGGGGAGGCTTGGGCCGGGGAGGATCTAAAGAGCCGCTTCGGCACAGCACGCGGCACGGGCGCACCGCATCGCCTCGCCCGGCTCGAGAGCACCTGGGAGGGGAGAAAAGGAAAGGGCAGCGGTGGGTGGTGGCAGCGCGGGGGGACGACGAGGGTYCCCCGGCTCTCTGCAGCCGGAGGCACCCAGGAGTCCCCAGCCAGCCACTGGGGGGGCCGCGAAAGGGGACTTGGCTGTGCCACGCATCGGGACCGCGCTGAGGGGTCGTGGGGAGGGCCTCGGGCACGGCAACCACCGTGGAGCCATGGTGCCACCTCAGAGGGTGCTGAGAGCACCTCAGGGCTGGGCTGAGGGTGATGGGGGCACCTTGAGGCTACAGCGAAGGTCTCATGGCAATGCTGGCCATAATGGGGAAAGTCTTGGGTGTGATGGGCACTTTAGGTCCCCAGCCAGGGTCTCACGGCTACAGCACTGACCAAGACCTGACGGACGGGTCTAGGGGCCACTCAAAGGCCTTGGCCATGGTGAGCACCTCAAGGCCATGGTGCAGACCTCGGCTAAGAAGCAGGCCTTGGCAAGGGTCTTGGCCATGGTGAGAACATTGAGAGCCCAGTGAGCACCTCGAGTTCCCGCTGAGGACCTTGGGGTCATGGTAAAACCCACGGCCACAGCAAGAGCCTCAAGGCCATGGCAAAAGGCATCACTGAAGGCCTCAGCCATGGTGAACAGCTCAGGCTCCCAGARAGCACCGTGGCAGCAGGGCAGTGCTCGAGGCCATGGCAAGTGTCACAAGGCCATAATGAAGGGCTTGGCAAAYGCCTTGGCCATGATGAGCACCTCAAGATCCCGGTGAGGACCTGGGACCACGGCAAAGACCTTGACTCTGGGAACACCCTGGGCTCCCAGGGAGGACCTTGCGGACACAGCAAAGACCTTGGCCACGGCGCGCACCTGAAGCTCCCAGTGAGCAGCCCAGGGCCAAGACAAGGACCATGGCCATGGTAAACACCGTGGTGAAGACCCCAAGCTCTTCCTGAGGAACTTGGGACCACGTCAAAATCCTTGGCCGTGCAAAGCGCTCCAAGACCACAATGAACCTCTTGGCCATGGTGCACCCCTGGGCCAGGTGTGCACACCTCGGGCTCTCACGACGAGCACGGGACCACGGCAAAGACCACGGCGCCCACCCCGGCCACCCATGGCACCCTCAGCCCCGGCAGGAGCTCCGCACCAGCATCGTGCAGACCCCGCAGCCCCGARGTGCCTCTGCCGCCCCTACGGTGCCCCAAACTCCCTCCGCATCCTCGGAGCCCCCGGCAGCGCCCACAGCCGCGGCCTCGGGGCGCCCGGTGCGGGGCCCGGGGGGCTGCGCGCCGCCCTCCCCCGGCTTTGTTCGCGCTCCTCCGACCGGGGACAAAGCGGCCGGGCCGGGGCCTGCCCCGCGGACCCCCYCCCATTCGGGATCCCACTGCGGGGGGGTGCGCGGGGCAGGCACCGGCCGCGGCCCCATGGCTGCCCCCGCCCCGCCGGAGCCCCCGGCCCCGGGGCATCGCTTACCTGTGCCGGGACGGGCGTGCGGGGCGCGGGGGGCGCGGAGCGGGGCCCCGGCGGCGGCGGGAGGGGGGGGCTCAGGTCCGGCGGCGGGTAATGGCTCCCGCCTCGGCGGAACTCGCCTTCATTTCCTCCGAGCGCCGGCGCGGGCCCTGCGCGACACCGCCGCCCGCGGGCCCCCCCTGGCGGCACCGCCGCGAACGGGCGGGGGCGGGACCGGCACCGGGCACAGCCCCGCGGGGGGACATCACACCGGGAGGGGACATCACTCCGGGAAGGGACATCACACTGGGACGGGACATCCCCGCATTCCACCCCGAGGGGACGGCAGGTACCCGTTGCGGTTGTATCCCCGTGGAGATGCCCCCGGAGCGATACATCCCTGTATCCCGCTCCCGAGGGGGCCGAGGGTACCCCCGTGGGGCGGTATCTCCGCGGGGATCCCGCCATGTACCCCCGCCATGGTGCCTCCCGTGGGGGTCCCACCCCAGCGCACCCCATGTACCCCCATGACGGTGGATCATCGYGGGGATCCTGCTGTGCACCCAGTCCTCTCCACTTCCCCACCCGTGATCGTGCATCCCTGTGGGGGTGCCCCCTGCTGCACCCCGTAACTGTATTCCCCTGTAACTGCATCCCCCCTCCCCTGSGTGCTGCTGTGCTGTATCCGTGYGGGGATCCCCCTGTGGACTCCACCCCTGTGTCCCCCCATGGTCTCTGGGGACACCTCTGTCCCTCCCTGGTGGCCTGGTGGCCTCCAGCTGCCCCTGACTCTCCGTGGACATGCAGAGGGTCATCCCCATAGCCCATCCCACCTCAGGGACCCCGGTGTGGGACAGGGGGGGCCTATAAAGGGGACGCACAGGGTGCCCTGGGCGCCACCAAGGCTGGCAGAGCTGTGACGAGGTGGTCAGCCAGGTCCTCACTGCCTGCAGGAGATGCCGTGGCCCTGGCACTCAGGTGGGGATGGCACAGCTCTGGGTACTGTGGGGGTCACGGTGTCCCCAGGCCAAGGTGAGGGAAGGAAAGGGGGATTTGGGGTGGCCTTGCTACTCCCAGAAACTCTGGGGGGCTCTGCCTCACTCCCAGCAGATGCCACAGTAGAATAAAACCACCCGTGTTAACTTTGCTGAATTCCAACTCTTTAATGCCTGTAACAATCCTCTGGGTACCACGTGGTGACAGCAGCTGGTGGTACCCGGTTCCCCCATGGGAAGGAGCTGCTGTCCCCAGCACAGGGACACCCCAGCACCACCCACAACCCCCCACAGCAGTCACAACTACACCACTCAGGGCAAATCCCCACTGGCAGCAGCTCCACACCATTTCCTGTTGGCTGCAGCAGCCCCCCCTGCCCCCAGGGAGAGGGTTCTGGCAGCAGGTTTGTGTCCCCAGAATTGCCACTACCCCATGGGTGACACACAGAGCGTAGTGGCCCCACAGCCCCCACGCATGGTATCTCATGGGGCCATACAGACCCACAGCAAATCCCACRGCACAACTGCAGGGAACAGAGGCCAGGCCGCTCCAGTGACGGCCCCAATGAGAACCTGTCCCTGTCATGGGCACGAGCTGGTCCAAGCTGTGCCAGCCACCCGGTCAGTGCTTGGGAGGGGTGTCCCCGAGCAGGGCTCGCCCTGTGCCGGCTGACACCATGTGCACCGCATCCTCCAGCTCGTAGAAAGCCTGGAAGAGGTCTGGCGAGGTGGCCTGGCACTCCAGGTACCGCCGCAGCGTGGCCAGGCTTCTCCAGACCTCCCGCTCCGAGGGGCAGGGTGGCACAGCCGCCAGCTCRCTTGCGTCCTCGCCCTCCGCCATCCCCTCGTCTCCGTCCGCCTCCGCCGGGTCACCGTCACGCTCCCGTCCGAGCAGGCCGGGCGCCGGGGTGAGTGACACGGCCTCAGCGCCAACATCAGGGGTGAAGCCAGCRGCACGGAAGCAGCTGGCGATGAGCCCCGGGTGAACATCGCCCCAGGCTTGTGCCAGCATGTGCAGCACATCCAGCAGGCTGGGCTGCCCCGCGCCGCGCTCTGCTGGCAGCCACCGCAGCAGCCGGCGCCGGTAGTGGCCCTTGAGGTCACTGGCGATGCCACGGTCCAGGGGCTGGGCCAGAGCGGCAGCCGGCGGGATGAAGGCCATCCTGACGTTGGACAGCTGGAGGTAGGGGTGCSCCTCGTGCTCGGCCAGGAGCAGGAGGACACTCTTGCCCTGCCGCCGCATCCCCTCATTGAACTCCCGCAGCCACTCAGCGAAGAGCGGCGCAGTCAGCCCGGCCATGCTGCCGGCACGGTAGCTCCACGGCATCTGCTCCAGGTTGACGCCCCGCAGGCAGCGTGGCCGGGGGCTGTCCCCCACTGCTCGCAGYGGCACCTTCTCTGAGCCGCTGGCATTGGCACAGAGCAGCAGTGTCAGCCGGTCCCCGGTGCTCTCGCCCTTGCCGGGGGCGCCAGCTGGGAGCAGCACCACAGTCTCCCCACAGGCGAAGATCTCGGCGGGCGYGTAGYCGCGGAGGAGACCGGGCAGCACCAYGCCGGCCCAGTGCTCCACCGTGGGCTGRTCCGCGTCCCCCTTCTCCGCTGGTGGCTTCTTGCTGGCGAGGCCGTGGCGAGCGCCCACGCGGGCCAGCCAGCCGCCGCTGGGCTCGGGGTCGGGCTGGGCCAGCACCCCAGCCAGGTGCCTGGCCCTGAGCTGCAGCAGTGGGCGGCCTGCGGGCAGGTCGGCGGCACGGGCACCCTCCACCCAGCGCAGCAGCGCGGCCTCCAGCGCCACGTCTTTGCCCTCCCGCTTGCGCTTGCGCTCRGGGTCACCGTTGTGGTGCCACTCGCTCAGGATGCGCTCCTTGTTCTTGATGATGCGACAAATCTGGGGCTGAGACACCCCGAAGCGCTTAGCCAGCTCGCTCTGAGACACCTTGGGGCCCTCCAGCATCTCCAGCACCCGAACCTTCTCRGTCAGCGACAGCTCCTTCCGCTCCTTCCGTGGTGCTGCAGTCACTCCCTCCGCCGTGCCCGGGGAGCGGCCAGCGCAGGGGGCGGGGCGGTGGGGGCTGCCCGTGGCCCCCAGCCCYGCTGGCTCAGCGAGACTTCTCCCACAGCGGCCGCAGGCGTAGCTGAGCTCCATGCCGCGTCCCAGCCGGTGCCGCACCAGGTCCGGCTTCTGCCCGACGCCTCGGCCACACTCAGCACAATCCAGCGGCGGCTCCCCGGGCCGGCAGTGGYGGCTCTCAAACGCAGGGGGTGCGGTGATGAACCCCCCATTACCGGCACCRGGATTTGGCTCCGGCTCGAGGACGCCGCAGTAGCTGCAGCCCCGTTCCCGCAGTGGGGCAAGGAAGTCGGCGGGGCCGGTGTGGTGGGATGGGGAGGAGTGGGGCAGTGGGGATGCCCCATCCTCGATCTTCACCTCCTTCCCCTGCCAGTCCTCTGTGGAAACAGGAGTGTGTTGGGGAGTGGCCTTCTCACCGGGAAAACCTTGGGACCAAGGCTCTGGCTCGGCAGGATCCGGCGCATTGTCCGAGCCCTGCTCCTGGTCCCACCTGGCCACGATCCTGCCCGTCCCYGTGTCTCGCTCACCCTGGGAGGGGCCAGTGGGTGCCGCCTGTGGCCGGGGGCTCTGGTGCTCTCCATAACGCCCCGCTGCCACCGCCACCCCCTCGTCCCCTCGCTCCACCTCGGCCAGGATGTCCGGTTTGGTGATGGCGTAACCTGTCACAGAGACAAGAGGAGGGACAGCCAATGATGCCACTGGTGATGCCAACGGAGATGCCACCAGTGATGACATTGGTCACAACMGGCCAGTGTTGGCTGCCTGTGGTGATGGGGACAGGCAGCCGGTGTGGTCTCGTGGTGACCCCCGAGCCACCCCGTGACCTCCTGCTCCCAGCCAACCCGGTGAGCGCCGGCCTCACTCATGGCCAGGCCACGACCATTATTGCCAAGACCAGTGCCGGGATGGCCCCGGTGCCTCACCCAGGTCGACGGGATGCTGATGGTCCTCCTTCATGGCACCGGCACCGCCCCGGTCCTCGAGAAATGCGGCGGCAGCTGCTGTCGGTGCTGCTCCCGCCGAGGCCTCACCAGCGCGAGGGATTGCRGTGACTGAGTGATGCCGCACCGGGATGACGGCGCGCGGCCGGGCGGCGGGAGGCGGCGTTGGGCGCTGCCCGTGGGGCCGCTGGTGGAGCCGCTGAGCCCCGGTGGGCCGCGGTGGCGGTGCTGCACCTGTCCCCGTCCCGACCCGTCCCGCCCGCTC
>NW_026623318.1:928449-937170 GCF_030028575.1 Malurus melanocephalus
GGCTGCGGGCGCGTCCCCGCGCTCACCGCCGCGCGCCCGGCGCCTTCCCCCCGCAGGAGCTGGAGTGCATGATGGAGCCCCAGGAGCTGGACCTGGAGCAGCCGCTGCCCGCCCCCGAGCAGGGCCCCGGCGGCGAGGCCGAGCTGCCGGCCGCCGAGATCTCCCTTACGCTGGTCACCGAGATCCAGGCCGTGGACAGAAAGGTGGACACCCAGGCCGCCCAGCTGATGAACCTGGAGGGCAGGATGAGGATGGCAGAGACTAAGCTGATCGGCTGCGAGAAGACGGCAGTGGAGTTCGGGAACCAGCTGGAGAGCAAGTGGACGGCGCTGGGCACCCTCATCCAGGAGTACGGGCAGCTGCAGAAGCGGCTGGAAAACATGGAGAACCTGCTGAAGAACAGGAACTTCTGGATCCTGCGGCTGCCTCCGGGGGCAAAAGGAGAAGTGCCCAAGGTAACGGTTCACTGCTCCCTGCAGCAAAACGGGGCAGTTCTGCATGGATACTGGGCTCAGAACCCTGTATCCTGTGCACAGAACCCTATATCCTGTGTTCACAACCCCRTATCTTGTACTCACAGCCCTGTGCTCAGTACAGCCCCATCCCTGCACTGACAGCCCCACATCCTGTGCACTSACAGCCCCATATCTTGCCGTCACAGCCTCATATCCTGTACTGACAGCCTTGTCCCTGCGCTCAGAGCCCCATTTTGGGGCAGCTGCACTGCTGGGAGCAGTTCATGGCTCCCCCAGAGCACTGTGTTCCCTTAKCACCCAGAAGTACTAGCACAGGTCCCACTGTGTTACCTATGCTCGTGCATGTGTGATCTGGGAAGAGTGTCGGCCATTCCTGTGTTTGGATCACGTGAAATTGTGTGGCTCATCCACGTGTAATTGGGAGGGTTTGGGAACATCCCTGGTACTTGTTCAGAGGTGATGAGCCACAGAATTGTGTCAAAAAGGAGATGAAAAGGAGTCTGTGCCAGGTCCTGTGCATGGGGCATCACCTGTGACAGGAGGAGGCTGAGCAGGGGGAGGTGACAAGCAGGTGACAGGGGAAATCCTTGTCGTGTTCCTTGAGGGATGAGGCATGTGTGAAGGGGCAGATGTTCCTGCCTAGGACTGTCCTGCAGGATGTTTGAGGAGTTTGAGTGAGAAAATTGAATGAGAAAGCATCTTCCAGGTGTTTTCTTAAATGAAAAACAAACGCCATGGTGCTGCTCCTTGCAGGTCCCCGTGGCCTTCAACGACGCCTCGTTTAACTTCTCTGAGGAGGAATGGAAGAGCCTCAACGAGTGGCAGAAGGAGCTCTACAGGCACATCATGAAAGGCAACTACGAGGCGGTCATCTCCATGGGTAACGATGGCTGGGGTTTGCCCTCAGCCTCCTGGCACAGCGCTTTCCCGGGAGTTGGTGGATGGAAGGAGTGCTGTGTCCTGCAGGTTCAGGGAGGGGGTGGTGTGTTTTGGGAAGGCGTTCCACAGCCCTGGCAGTGAGTTCAACCCTCACAGCCACATTAAGGGTGGAAGGATGTCGTGAGTGTCACTGCAGGGACAGTGGCTCCCTGCTGGTCCCTGTGACCGTACAAGTGCTGTGATCATGAGGGGGAGGAGGGGAAGTAAGAGGACGCTCAATCCAAGCAAAGCTGGGGAAGAGGGAAGTTCCTTTGTCACGCCAAGGTCCGCAGATCCGCTGTGCTGGGTGCATCAGCCCGCTGGCTGCTTGGGGCAGCTGAGGGTGCCCTGTGCCCTGCCTCTGAGGTTCCTTCCAGCCTTTGCCATGGGGCCTTCTGTGAGGGAGAAGTGACTTTTGCCTGGGTGCTCTGTTGGACTGCAGGGAGCGAGTCCTGCTCGAGGCACTGCAGGGTCTGCTGGGGCAGAGCTGGGGAGAAGCAGCGGGTGAGGGTGAGCTCTGCCTCCTGCTTTCCGCTCAGCAGCTCAGGGCAGAGCATTCCCAGCCAAAGGAACGCGCTCCGCTCTCTCCTGCCAGTCCTGGCCGCGGGAATTCCCTCTGGGGAACACGTTGCCTTCGCAACATGTTCCAGAAATGACCTTGCCTTGGCTGGACAGTGGGTGGGAGCACAGACACTGTCCCTGGTATCCACACAGTTCCCTGTGCTGAGTCCAGGGTTATCYACCTCCCTGCCATCCAGCTCTGCCCAATCCAGGCCTTTTCTGCTTTTTTTCCCAGCCTTTTTTCCTTTACTTCTTTGAAAAGACGTTTCCTGCAGTCCCTGTGTGCCAGGGAAAAACATGAAGGGTAACCACAGTCCCCATTCTCCTGTTTTCAAACCAGTCCTGTGTCCTGCTCCTGAGGCATGGGAATACAGTGGTCCCGCTGGAGGGGATCTAGGGATCTGAGCCTGGAGCTTAGAAAAATGTGTCTGTGCTTCATCCCAAGGTTTCCCTTGAGAAACGAGATTTAGGGGTTTGGCTCCTGTATAAGGCAAATGGATCCACCGGAGCAGAGGTGGAATTTAATCGCCAGGGCCTCCCACGTGTGTGGAAGTGAAGTGTTCCGCTCTCCACCCAGGAGAGATGGTGATTGTCCCCTTTCCCCCACCAAAATCCGCGAGCAGCCCGTGACTCGGACGAGTAGGACGGAGCGGTCCTGGCTGGAGGGAACCGCACGGGGAGGGCAGTGCTGGCAGCCCTGGTGCTGCCCCCGAGCTGAAGCCCCCATTGTAATGGATCCGCGGACCTTAGCRGAGAGGAGAAGACAGGAGAGCCTGGAGGTAAGCGTGGGTGCCTTTCCTTGCTGTCCTCCTCACGCTGCAGGCTGGGAGGTGCCCCTCACCTGAGCAGAGGGTGCTCCTGCATCCAGGGCCCACCCAAGGTGAGCGGGGCAGGTGGGGGAGAGCAGCTTCCTAAGCCTCTCTTGTTCCGTTTCCCAGTGAAGGAAGGTTGGTGGGTGAAGGCTGGAGAGTCACTCTCCCACCGGGGCAGGGGAAACAGCCTCATCCTCTTTTTATCTGCAGACGCTGCCATTTCGAAGCCTGAGCTGCTGACACGGATTGAGCAGGGAGAGGATCCCAACGCGGAGGATCAGGAGGAGTCYGAGGGAGGAGAGACCCCCACGGACCCCAGCACTGGTGAGCCACAAGGTTGCTGGGGCTGGGTGGGGAGGTGGAAGCAGATGTGTGCCAGGCTGCTCAGTTTTGTCAGCTCTGTCCTCAGGTACAGGGGGACTTTGCTTTCCCACATGTCTCCCACCTCTCTCCTGGAATCCTCTGAAGTAGGTGGGAGGCTGGAGTGTTAATCCTGCTCTTTCCTCTCGCACAGAGTTTTTCTTCCCTGGGCCTGATGACAGCTCGTGGGGTAAATACGAAGAGACGCTGGCTGAAAGCCACGAGGGCTCCGAGGAAGAGGAGAGCATGGAGGTCCCTGGTACATGTGAGTGCACTGAGTCACTTTGGGAAGTGTCCGTTGCCTGGATGTGCTTTTGGCTTCCCAGCCTCATTCCCAGAAGCAGCTCAGCTCTTCTGGATGGTGCTTTTCCAGAATTTTGGGTAGTTGCTTTGAGTCATGGTTTACACTGTGAAAATTCCTTCAGCCTCAGGCACTGTACAAGCCCATGAGGAAAAGAAATTTTATTCACTTTTCCTCATTTTTTTTTTTTGCCTTTGTCCTAAACCACAAGTTCTTAAAGAGCTGTCCTGCTCCACCTCCTGAGGAACCCACTTTTTGACTTTGGCTACCTATCTATAGGTAGATTATATATAATTACAATGTAATTGAAAGCAGGAAGTTGCTGGAGCATGTCCAGAGAAAGAAATGGAGGTTAGGAAGGGTCTGAAACACTAAGAGTGCCTGAGGGAGCTGGGGGGGGCTCAGCCTGGAGCAAAGGAGGCTCCGGGGGGCTCTTGTGGCTCTGCACCCTGACAAGAGGGGGCAGCTGAGGGGAGTCGGGCTCTGCTCCCAGGAAACAAGGGACAGGACAAGACGAAAAGGCCTCGGGTTGTGCCAGGGGAGGGTTAGGTTGAAAACTGGGAAAATTTCTTTACTAAAAGGGGCTGTTATGCGTTGGAACAGCCCAGAGCAATGGTGAGGTYCCTATCTTTAGAGGGATTTAAAAACCATGTGGATGTGGCACTTGGGAACAGTGGTGGCCTTGGCAGTGCCAGGGGATGGTTTGACTCGATGCTTCTGAGGCCTTTTCCAGCCTCAATGATTCTGTGATTCCAAGTCAAATCCCTCTGGCCTCTCCTGTATCCCAGGACAGGGTAGGTGCTCCCAACCGGACTCACAACCCCGGGTTCTGACCTGGGTGTGCACAGCAGAGACCACCCGTGTACCAAGGCAATTGTGGTGTGAATAACAACCCAGTTCCTGCCTCCCCAAATGACACGAGTGTCTCTGCTCTGCCAGACGAACAGCCGTGTGATGAGGAAGGCTCCGAGAGCCTGGAGCTCTCCAGGTCGTTGACAGGAAAGTGGGAAGAGGTTTTCTCCAGCCCGGAGGAGGAGATGCAGTCAAGCAGCAAGAGCCAGAGCGGGTCGGCCCCACAGCAGCGAACGGCGACTGGCAACGGGCTGAGGCGCTCGGTGCGCCGCGGGAGAGACTTGGCCAGGAAGGATCCCGAGGAGGCGGCGGCTGACAAGGGCCCCTACATCTGCTGTGAGTGCGGGCAGAGCTTCCTGGACAAGCAGCTCTTTGCTACCCACCAGAAGGCGCACGCCAGCGAGGAGGCCTGCACTTCCCTGGAGCGCAGCGAGGGCTTCCGGCAGAAATCCAAAGCCAAGGGCCAGGGCCCCTCCCGCTCCAAAACGACCAAGCGCCCCGACGGAGAGAAGAGCTCGGGACTCAAGTACGGCTTCGTCAGGCACCAGGTGAACAACATGGTGGAGAGGCCCTACACCTGCTCCCAGTGCAAGGAGAGCTTCAGCYTGGAAGTGAGTCTTATCCTGCACCAGAAGCTGCACACGGGGAAGGGCGATGGGCCGCTGACGTGCACCTACTGCGGGAAGGACTTCCGAGACCTCTCCAAAGCCATCCGCCACCAGCGCATCCACACCGGCGAGAGGCCCTACCAGTGCACCGAGTGCGGGAAGAGCTTCATCCGGCGGGACCACCTGCTCAAGCACTGGCGGGTGCACACCGGGGAGACCCCCTACCAGTGCCCCGTCTGCGGGAAGCACTTCCGCTACAAAGAGTCCCTGAATTGCCACCAGAAAATCCACTCGCGCAACCCACGGCCCGGGGAGGATTCCCAGCATAACCTGGGCGCGGCAGGCACCCAAACCGACCATTTCTGCGTGAAAAAAGAGACTAAGCAGTAGCCATGGTGGGGCCGGGGCAGAAGGGCTCGCGGTGACCGTGACGGTCTGGCAGGTGGACGTGCAGCATGATGGCAGTGACTTGTATCGCGGCTAATCCATGTGGTCATGCTACGAAGCCCGCTTTGGTGAAGCATCCAAGGAATTCCTCTTACAGACTCTGCTCGGCCGGCCCAGGCACCTCTGGGACCCCGYGGGGTTCCGTGGCACTTCCACCGCGGCGCAGGCCCCGTGCTCGCTGTTCCCTACGCAGGGTTGGATTCTGCCCGTAGAGAATAATCCCGAGCGATTCTCTGGGGTCCGTATTTAGCAGGTGTTCCCCCACCTATCTTTGTGCATATTCAGGAGTGACAAGCTTTCGCTTTCTTTTTTCCACTCGTTTCACTKCAAGGCCGGAAGCGCGAGGAGAGAGGGAGGGAAGGAAGGTGCCGTTCCCAGCCGGCCGCCCGCTCCCGCTGTGCTGCCGYGTCCCGAAAGGCTGCGAGGCCACGACTGGGATGAAGGGAAGAGAGGCGAGGCATAGAGAGGCGGTTAGGGCACGACGTGGGATTTGTGGAAGGCGGAGAAGTGGAGAGGAAAGCGTGGCAAAGAGCGGGGTGAGATGAAGCAGGTGCAGGAGAAGGGGCTGAGGACATTGAAGCAGAAAGGGCAGCGTTTGGAGGCGTGCCAGGGTCACTCACACGAGGAGGACACGTCTCCGTTCTTTTGAAGGGTGTCACTGGCCCCAGCCGGGCTGCGGTTCCCCTCTGGCCTGAGGGAACGGCGCCGCTGGGCTGACACACAGACTCCTGACAATGAAGGTGATTTTATTATTATTTTTTAACTGGGTTTGGTCTCACTCAGGTAAGTCAGACGAGTGAAAGCAGCTTCTCCTAACCCCTGTAAAGAGCTGTTTGGTTTTTAGTTAACCTAGAAGTAGTCTGTTATTATTAWTWATTATTATTATTAYTACTAATTATTATGATTATAATACTACAAGGAAAGGTGTGACACTATATTTCACAGTTGCTCTRAAACACTTCCATGTATGCGATAACTACCCGGAGTTTTCCAGCCGTTTGTGTAAATATTGGATGACTTCTGGAGCTGTTGGTGTTGTTCTGAGGTGGCTGTACGTGGTGTCTCTGTATCGTCAGCTGCTGGTTCGTGACTGTGTTTTGTAATAACTTTTGTAAAGTCTGTCAATACAGTGTTTCCATTCTGAATTCTGTGTCCCTGATCCTGCTTCTGGCTGTTACTCAGCTTTTCCAGGTAATTGTGGAACAGGTGAACAGCACAATCCAAGCTGAGCATCCAGGGAGCCAGGCCTGGCAAACGAGGTTCCTCTGGGGTGATGCATCCAGCATTTGGGATTCGTGGTTTTTACTTTGCTGCTATGGCTGGAAGCAGATTTTGGGTTTGAACTCTGGGAGCCAGCCTGTGCCACACACAGATGGGGCTGTGGATGGCTGAGGAGTCCCTGGATGTGCGGCAGGGTGGAGCTATGGCCACCTGGGATCACGGAATCATAGAATGGCCTGGCTTGAAAGGGACCTCAAAGGGTGCCCAGCTGGTGCCACACACTGGGTGCTCTTCCCTTCCWGGCTCCCCCTCAGCCCAGCATTTCCCAGGCTCTTCCCTGTCAGAGCCCAGGACATGGAGACAGTTCCCTCTCCCCACCAGAGACCCCCTGAGCTCCAACAAGGCCCAGGGGTTGTTGCACCTTGGGACCTGGTGTAGGTGGACAGGGCAGCTCATAGGTCAGAGCCAACGTGGGGATGTGGCACTTGGAATTCAAAGAGACTGGGCAGTGCTGGAGCCCCTCAGCCATCCCAATCCACGCTGGGTGTCCAGAGAGCCAGATCAAAGTGACCCTGGGTGAATCCCCACACACTCTGGAGCCAAGCTGTGGGACGGGGCATGGGGATGCTGGWGGTGGTGGGGAGCAAGAGGAGGAGGGAGAAGAGCTCAGGGAAGGAGCATCCTGTGGCATCCAGGCTGGGGAGGGTGGGTGCTGCCAGCGGTGAGGCTGAGCATGGCTCTGAGCACACAGAGACACTGTGAGGACATACAAGTGTCCCTCTGGTCACACGTGTGCTCTGTGTGTTACACACGTGGCTGTATCCCAACCCACTGCTGGGAATGAATACACCTGGTGATCCACACCCATATCCACAGGAACACCCACAGCCAGGGTCAGGCACTCCTGCCCAGGAGCTGCCCTGCATCCCAGTCTCCCCAGCTGCACTGGGATGTACAAACACCAGGCAGGGATCCCCCCCTCCATCCCAGAGCTGCTCCCGGTGTCCCCTCCCAGTGGGTCACCCCATGACAGAGGTGGTGGATCCCTGGGACAGCCCAAGAGGGGCCTGGACAGGGTGTCCCCAACTGGGGGTCCSTGCCTGCTGTCACACCCCTCTACCTGCCCAAGCCCTACTGCCTCATCCTGTCCCAATTGCCCTCTCCCTTTCCCCATAAACCACAGGGTTACCAGGGATATGGCAGAGGCAGAGCAGAAATGGATGGGACAGGGGAGATGAGATGGGGGTGGGAGGGGGTGGAACGGGATGGGATGGGATGGGATGGGATGGGATGGGATGGGATGGGATGGGATGGGATGGGATGGGATGGGATGGGATGGGATGGGGCAAATGGGATACAGTAGGGTACACTGGGGCACGATAGATGGGATGAGATGGGATGGGACAACATGTGGGATGGATAGTGTGGGACTGGATAGGACAAGACTGGACACAGCATGGGGGAGGATGGAGTGGGAAGGGACAGGATGGGATCACAGAGTGTGGTTGSAGTGGGATGGAGCAGGGCATGAAGAGACAGGATRGATGGGAGGGGAYAGGAGTGCGGGGATGGGACAGGATKTGGTGGGATGGGCAGAACSGGGCACGAGACTGGAAAGGACATCACAGGGGCGATTGGAATGGGCTGGGAAAGAATAGGAAAGGATGATCTGAGACAGGAGGGGACAGCGGGAGGGCAAGGGATGGGATGGGACGGGAGAAGAAGGGACAGGATGGAATGCTCGGGTCGGGTCCGGCGGGGAGGCCGCGGGAGGGGAGGGGTCACTCCGTTTCCACGGCGCCACCGCCTCCGGCCGCCATTTCCGAGCCCGCGGGGCTGGGCGGGAAGGACCCGACGGGCGGGGCCTCCCCGGCCCCCCGTGTCGCACCGAGTCCCCCCAGTCTCTCCCACGAGTCACTCTCGCTGATTTCAGTGAAAGCGGCCCCTCTCGTCACCTCCCACCACAGCCCAGGGCATTCCCAGCCCCCCAGTCCCCCCTCGCTCCCCCCTGCGAGCCCAGTTCCGCGGGCAATGCCCGAGTGCCCCGAGTGCCACCAATGTCCCCAGCCCCGTCAGTTCCCCAGTCCCTCGGTCCCCCCCAGTGCCCCCCGCTCCCCCCCGCTCCCCCCCGGTCCCCGCAGTCCCCGCAGTCCCCGCCGCGGGCG
>NW_026623318.1:938084-943411 GCF_030028575.1 Malurus melanocephalus
CGCTGTCACCTCCCCCCCGCCCCCTCCGCGGCGGGTCCTGCCCGTCCCGTGGGACCGGCACGGGGCCGGTGTAAGCGGCTTAGTGGGGACACGGGGACGTCCCCGCCGCCCCTGGGAGCGCTGGGCCCTGCAGCGGCCCCCCCGCGGGGTCCCCACCGCCCCGGGGGTGTCCCCACTGCCCCGGAGAGGGATCTGTCACCCCGGGGGGAGGTCTCTATCATCTCGGGAGAGTCGCCACTCCCCYGGGGGGATACCCCCGCCCTGACCCCGGGCCCTTGTGTCCGCAGGCGCCGGAGCCGGTGCGGCCGCCGCGCTGCCCCTCGCCCCTCCGGCCAGCAGCCGGCCCCGAGCGCACCTCGGAGCGGGAGACGCAGACGGCAGAGCTGTCCCTGACCGTGGTGGCGGCCGTGCAGGCGGTGGAGCGGAAGGTGGATTCCCACTCCACCCGTTTGCTCGACCTGGAGGGTCGGACGGGGATGGCAGAGAAGAAGCTGATCGACTGTGAAAAGACAGCGGCGGAGCTGGGGAACCAGCTGGAGAGCAAGTGTGCAGCGCTGGGTACCCTCATCCAGGAGTATGGGCTGCTCCAGCGGCGCCTGGAGAACATGGAGAACCTGCTGAAGAACAGGAACTTCTGGATCCTGCGGCTGCCCCCCGGCAGGAAGGGGGAAGTCCCCAAGGTAACGGGTGTGCTGGGGTGCAGGAGCCGGACACTGCCCCCGAAATGCACCTGGAGGGCAGGGCCGGGGTGGGTGAGCAGGGACAGCCCCCGTGCAGGTGAGTCGCTCACCGTTGCAGCTGCCCATTGCAGCTTCCCAGTTCATCCCCCTCTGCCACTAAAATATGGTGGGACACGGTCCTGGGAGGACATCCTGGTACTCAGGCCAGAGGTTTCAGTTCTGCTCCATTGCRCTGCACAGCCTCAGGGCCATTGACTCTCTTTTTGTTCTTTTTTTTTTTGCCATCATTTGAAAAAACCCTGCAGATTTTGTGGTTCTTTCGTTTTGACCACCTTGGTGCTGCAGAGTCTCCTAGGCCGGAGAAGGAGCAAGTGGGAGCTGCTGCCGCAGGGCAGGGGATAGCTCTGGGATTCAGGGAGGGCAGATGAGCTCCCTGCGCTTAGCTGAGCTCTGGAAAGAGCCCACCATCAATATTCATTCGTACTTGGATTTCACAATTTTCCCACTAAAAGAAAGCGTGCAGATGAAATCATGTAGGACATGGGAAAGGGAATGTCTCTGGAGAGAGCTGAGAAGATTGGGAAAAGGGGGGTTCACACCCTGATACTCCATTAGTGCAGTTGGGGGGCAGAACCAGAGCACTGTGCTTCCTTCTGAAGAGCTCCACTCCAACACAGCACAGTTTGCACATCCTGAATTTATCCTTAGGAATTATTCCTTGGCAAACAAGCTAGGAAGCTGCAGCCGGTGGGCACACGGTTCCAAGCTAGGAATAATGGGGAGCCCTGTGGGCCTGGGTAGAGTTTTCCCTGGAGTTCTGGGGTAATTGAATCCGGGGGTTACGTCAGCTCATCAATAGGGATGAGTCCAGCCCAGCTCCTGTGTTTTCTCTCCCATGCCAGATCGCCCTGCAGGGAGCAGGGACCGAGAGGAGGAGCTCAGGGTCCTTTGGGGAAATCCCGGTCTGGATTCCTCATTAGGGTCCATCCATTTGGCTGAATCCTTTATTCCCATAACAGTATCTGCCCAGGAGTTGTTATAAATATAAAAAGCAGCTCATTGGGAGCTGRAGCCTGGCTGTGTCCAGGCTCCTGCCTGAAGCCGCTGTTGGAATTGCAGGTGCCGGTGACCTTTGATGATGTGTCCGTCTATTTCAATAACAAGGAGTGGGAGAAGCTGGAGGAGTGGCAAAAGGAGCTGTACAAGAATGTGATGAAGGGGAACTACGAGTCTCTGATCTCCCTGGGTAAATACGGGGTGTCCTCACCTGCTGTGGGACAGGGGACTCCTTCCAGCTCCTCCTCGGACATCCCTTTGGATGAGACCCAAATCTTTCATTTTAAAGACTTAAAAACACAGGAGGATGTTTCTAGTCCGGATTCATTCCAGCTCGTGCTCTGGTGGTGTTCTGGCTGGATGGGGGGTGCCTGTGGGCAGGTGGGCTGGAGACCTCCCAAACCTCTTCAAGCTGCAGTTACGTGGTGAGAAACATCTCTGTCCCAATGGCTGTTGGGAGGCTTCCCTCCATCTTCTGGGTCTRCAGTGATGGGGTACTATCTCATGCCCCCCTTTAGAGGATTTTGTGAAGGGAAAGATTGTCTGATGTGATCCATGTTTTAGGTCATTTCCTATGGAGGTTCAGGAGAAATCCCAATTCTGCTGGGAGCTGATGAAATGGCTTTGGGGGAGCCAGGGTTTGTCTGAGTAGTTCTAAAACCCCACCAGAAAAACACAGGGGTGGGGTTTCTTCTTTAAGGTAGTTTCTCTGTGTGTGGCACCTCGGCTCCTGCCTCTGAATCCCCTCTGCCAGCAGCACCCGTGGCTGTTCCTGAGTGTCCTCACGTATCCCCCCACATGCTGGGAAGAGGTGGAAGCCATTATTCGATTCCCAGTGCTGTAATCCCTCTCTCCCTCCACCCCTCTGTCTCTCAACAGACTATGCAATTTCCAAACCCGGTGTTCTGTCTCAGATYGAGCAAGGGGAGGAATCGCGGGGCAGGAACGAGCAGGACCTGGAGGAGAGCGAGATCATTACTGATGCCACAGCAGGTGAGACAGCCCCTGGACACAAGGGCAGCCCTGGCTTGTGTTCTCAGGAGCTGCTCATCCCAAGGCTGCCGTGGGTGTTGCTGGGAGCCGTGGCTGGTGGGGTTTATCAGGAGAAGCCTTGCCTGGGAATGGGATGAGTTTGGCTGATTAGAGATTTGATGTCCAGGTACAGCTCAACATAGAAACCAGGGCAAGCGGAGCCTGGAGAGTTGGGCACTGGGAGCCCTTCCCAGCAAGGGAAGCATCTGCAACCAGAGCAGGTCCTCAGGGAGCCGATGTGCCCAGCAAGGAAGGAGAATCGGGTCCCATTGGGAAAGCCCATCCACCCAGAAAATCCACTCTACYCTCTCCTTGCATGGATGGTGCCTGGGTTTATCCTTGGGAATATCCTTGGGAAGCCTACTCCCATCCTGTGTGCAGGGAGACARGATGCTGAGGAGTTTCTTCAAGGTTCCGCTGGGAATGGGGCATCAGTGACCCCAAGTCCCAGAGCAATTCCTGCTCTGGGATAAGGGGGCTGATAAGGTGTTGGCCTACAAGAGATGGTGTCATCTCCACTGGTCATCCCTGATTCCAGGCTTTGGATGTGGGGTTGGTCTGACCCTCTGCCTGTGCTCTTCATCACAAGGATTTGAAATTCAGTTAAGGCCAATTGGAAGAGGAAAATCATGGGCCAGTGAGGCTCTGCAGCTGGGGATTGTGGGGTGGCTGAGGGATGCTGAGCTGGGGCACTGAGGCCCCTTTGCCTGCAGAGGGTCCCGGGCTGGAGGTGGGAGCRTGGCAGGGATGGGTGAAGGGCAGGGGCTGAAGGGAGAGCAGAAGAGGCTGAGAGGGTGAAACCCTTGTGTGGGATCAGCAGCTGGAGCCAGCAGGGATTGCTGGGAGCAGTGCCTTCATCCTGGCTCCTGGGAGTGATGGTGGGTGGGAATCTCTCATTGATGCAGCTGGAATAAGAGTTGTGATCAAAACGGAGGAGCTCCTTCCCGAAGACAGCCCCGAGAACCCCGAGCTGCACGGGATGTCAGGGCAGTCCGAGGGGAGCTTCCAGAGCCCGGATGAGGAGGCGCCCTGTGAGAGCCCCTACGGCTCCGTGTCCCCGCCGAGGGAACTCCCGGGAACCAGCCTGGGCGACTCATCCGAGTACGGTGCCGACTTCAACGAGATCCAGAGGGTCATTGTCCACCACGGGAGCTGCACAGGTGAGACACTCGGGACGTGACTCTGCACATGTGGCATGTCAGGGGCGATAGGACATGCCCCAGGGGGCTGGAGTGGGTTAGGAAAAGATGGGGAATGAGTTAGATGGACAGGAGGATTTAAATCCCCCCAGAGCCAGCACCAKAAGGAAAGTTTCTGGCTACAGCAGTTTTAAGAGTGGCTCCACTCAGGCCTCGGGCTGGGAGGAGGAGGCAGCTCATGTGTGGTGCACACAGAACRTGGTTTCTGAGGGCTCCTGTTCCACTCCGGAGTGGAGTGAGCCCAGTCCTCTGTGTGTGGGAAAGGCCCTGGTTACCCACAGAGACCAAGGGAAGGCGTGTCTCAGGCAGTTCTGTGGGAGCAGCAGTGAGCCCCGCTCCCAAAATCCCACTGTGGYAGAGGGCAGGATGTTTGTGGGGTGTGTCAGGTGTGAAGGAGTGGATGGTTACAACAGGAGTGTGAGGTCGCTCAGGGCAGTTCCCCAGGACAGGAGGAATGTGGCTGGARCTCCATGGTGTGTGAGCTGCCAGGAGAGAAGGGGAGGATTAGGTGATGGAGTGGAGAGATGAGATGATGGCACAGAGTGTGTCATGTGTAGGGTTCTGCCAGCTGGGTGGCAGATACAGACRGGGTCCTACAGAGGTGCTGTGAGGATGGGGATGGGAGAGCAGGGAGGTGAGAGGTTGGGAATGGTGGGTTCCCTCCTCCGACGGCTTTGTGGTGGTGTAGCACAAACCAAGATGGAGAGAGTTGGGCTCTTGAGGGCCTCAGCTCTGTCTCATGGGTCTTGTGGTCTGCTCATGGTTTTGTGAAGGAAACCAGCCAAGCCACCAGTGGGGCTGGAGCTGACCTTGTCCGAGAGCCACTGCCTCTGCCAGGGCGCAGGGCCCRGCTGGTGGGGCTGAGCAGGAGCTGCGGCGATGCTGGCTGGGATGGGGGGGCTGAGCCTATAGAGAGGAATCTCCCCACTTCAGTGACACAGAGAAAGGCCATGGCTTTGACACATCTGCACCCATCAGCTGCTGCTTCTTGGGAAAGTGTGGCTGCTCTTCCTGGGAGGGTATTTAGGCCTGGCTCACAGTCCAGCACAGGGTGACATGTTGGACCTTCCCATGGGCCTTTCCTCAGGGTGTGCTGGCCATGCGTCCCTGGGATGGCTGCTCTCACCAAACAAAAACCCCGGCTCACTTTAGGCCTCAGGGACACGAGGGGAAGCCTGGTATGCAGCCATTCCATCCTAGTGCTGTTCTATCCCACTGCCATCCATCCCACTGCTATTCCATCCCACCACCATCTACCTGCTGCCATCCCACCCACTGCCATCCATCCCGCTGCCATCCATCCTACTGCTGTTCTATCCCGCCGCCATCCATCCCATTGCCATCCATCCCCCTGCCATCC
>NW_026623318.1:943511-988502 GCF_030028575.1 Malurus melanocephalus
TGCCATCCATCCCATTGCCATCCATCCCCCTGCCATTCCATCCCATTGCCATCCATCCCATTGCCATCCATCCCGCTGCCATCCATCCCACTGCCGTCCATCCCATTGCCATTCCATCCCACTGCCATTCATCCCATTGCCATTCCATCCAACCACCAGGTACTCTGGGAAGCAGGAGTGTCTCTCCCACACCCGATCACGGCGAGGCTGAGGGAAGGGGACAGTCCCCGGCTGGCTGTGCTGTGCAGGGAGCAGAGCTGGCAGCCTGGAGCTATGTTTCCATCTAGCGGTGCCGTGCCAGGAGTGTTGTAGCCCAGTGAAACAGCAGCAGATGGAGCTGCTCTGGAATCATTCGGCCACCCGAGCCCTGGCAAATTATGGTGCTTTTATCCCCCACTTCCTGCAGCACCTTGAGATTGCCAGCCCTTTCAGCAGGTGGTCAGAGCACACTATCTGGGAGAGCCTGGCCAGGGCTGGCTTGTCTGGGCTCTTTGTCCAGGGGTGACATGGCCCATCCCCGTACTCGCGGTTCTGGCTGCAGCTGGTTCATGTCCAGAAAGTCAGGCCGAGCRGGCAGGCACAAACAGCTGCAGGAGCCCATGCAGGTGTTTCTGTAGCGCCCAGGGGTGTAAGAGGCCACCCCGTCCCACCCGATGACCCTAACTCCATTTGGTTTTCCCCCCTCAGAGGATGGGATCGTGATCAAGACAGAGGAGGAGGAGGAGGAGGAGGAGGAGGAGGAGGAGGACCCTGACCCACTGGAGCCATGCACCATGTTCTCGGGTCGGAGCGAGCCGCCAGTGTTTCCCAGCCACGAGGCCGGGCTGGGCTGCGAAGCGCAGTGCAGCTCCAAAGTGCAGCCCCGGGGCCTGGCCACCCGCATGAGGAAGGCGTCGGCCTGCGAGAGGGACTCCGGGGACATGAAGCCAGCCGGCGGTCAGCAGCGGAACCGGACGCGGGAGAGACCCTACATCTGCCCCGAGTGCGGGAAGAGCTTCATGCTCAAGATCAACTTCATGATCCACCAGCGCAACCACCTCAAGGAAGGGCCCTATGAGTGCCATGAGTGCGACCTCAGCTTCCGCAACAAGCAGCAGTTCCTGCTGCACCAGCGCAGCCACACGCGCCGCGGCGTGGGGGTCCCGCGGCGCCCCGAGCACGGCCTCAAGCCCCCGTCACGGGCCCCACCCCCGGGGAAGCCCTACAAGTGCTCCGAGTGCGAGAGCAGCTTCAGCCACAAGTCGAGCCTCAGCAAACACCAGATCACCCACGTCGGGGAGCGGCCCTTCACCTGCGGCGAGTGCCGCCGGAGCTTCCGCCTGCAGATCAGCCTCCTCATGCACCAGAGGATCCACGCCGGCAAGAACGAGATGGCCTTCCTGTGCCCCCAGTGCGGCAAGAACTTCACCCGGCCCTCCCACCTGCTGCGGCACCAGCGGACTCACACCGGCGAGCGGCCCTACCAGTGCAGCCAGTGCGAGAAGACCTTCAGCGAGAAGTCCAAGCTCACCAACCATTACCGCATCCACACGCGGGAGCGCCCGCACGCCTGCGCCGTCTGCGGGAAGGGCTTCATCCGCAAGCACCACCTCCTGGAGCACCAGCGCATCCACACSGGCGAGCGGCCCTACCACTGCACCGAGTGTGGCAAGAACTTCACGCAGAAGCATCACCTCCTGGAGCACCAGCGCGCGCACACCGGCGAGCGGCCCTACCCCTGCACCGAGTGCACCAAGTGCTTCCGCTACAAGCAGTCGCTCAAGTACCACCTGAGGACGCACATGGGAGAGTGAGGGGCTGCCGAAGCTTCCTCTACCTCCCTCCCTCCCTCCTCCTCCTCTTTCTCCTCCTCCTCCACTCATCTCTCCCACCCTCCCTCCATCCATCTCCCCCTACCCCAGCTCAGGGCATGGACATCAAGGAAGCTTTGTGTGGTAGCGCCGCTGGTCTGGTGGAGACTCGGCTGATTGGAAATAAATTAATGAATTAAAGCAAGCAACGCGCGGCAAAATTAAAAGATTATATATATATAAAATTAACAGAAGCAGCTGATTTAGGGGGAATCCTCACCAACAAGCAAACAAACCACCAACAAAAGAAGCCTGTACACAGGGTGTTTTGCCAGAGTAGGACTCATAACTGCTTTTTAAATCTACTGGTTGTTTTTTTTTAATAAATGTGGAGGAACTTTTTATTTGATAAGCAACCTTAGGATGGGCAAGATTTTTTTTTGTTTGTTTGTTTCGTTTTGGGGTTGTGTTTTTTTGGTTTTTTTTGGGTTTTTTTTGTTAACTGCTCTGTAGGCTGATTCTGGCACAGTCACTTTTTGTCCAGGAGCTCTGCGGAGGCGCTGCCTCGTCCAGGCTGGACGCAACAGGAGGAGCTCCGGCCRGGGGGAGGTGAGTAATTAACAGATGCAGCTGATGAGGAAGTTCTGCGTGTGTCTAGATTGGAAGCGCTGATAGGTGCCTGCCCGGCTCGCGGGGCTGTGATGCACTCCTGAATTATACAATAGAATAAAATTCTAGTTGCAGTAAAAGACCCTTTTTCTGGTAGGACCCCTCTGCAAGGTTCCTCCAAACACCCGTTCCCAATGCTCAGTCCTCCCACCGGGGGCCTGGCCCTGCCGCCACCGAGGGTGTCAGGGTGCTGTGGGTCTGGCCACGGGGTGCTGTGGGGTCACCATGGACTGAGAGCGAGACCTTGATGTGTTTAATTGCTCTGCTCTCCTTGAGCTGCTGCAGGTGGTGTCGACTGTGCGCTCCCCAACAGTAGGAGCAGCGGGATTCCTGCCCCAGTGAGGAGCAGCTCCAGGCTGGCTCCAAGGAAAGACCTCCCAGCTCCTGGGCACCCGCTGCTGGGGTGGGTGGGACACGATCCCTCTCCTTGCTGTTTGATTGAGCTCCTGTTTGTACCAGCTCTGTTCCTGGGGATCCCAGCTTGTCCTGGCTGCAGCTCCTGAGACTGGGCTGTGGCTGGGCTGGGTGAAATCCATCTGAAGGGCTGGGCTGGGGCTGGGGTGGTGACATCAGCTCCCCGGAGCACACGGGGCTCCTTCCCAGTGCTGTCAGATCTCATGTTGGACAATGGCATCAATAAACGGAGCAATGATGGGAGAAGTTGTCGGGATCTGTTCATGCCTTTGCAGAACCAAAGTCCTCATCCAGGACTTTCCTGGCATATTAACCCCTCCCAAGTTTGGAATTTATTGCCTTCTCTGTTCTAGAAAGGCACAGAGGGCAGCACAGCCACATGGAGCCACTGACAGCCACCAGCTGTCACCACTGTGGCTGGGAGCATTTTGGGGCTGCCAGGGCAGGCTCTTGCCAGGGCTCCTTCCTTCTCACTGCTGGGATGGTGCCTACAACTCCCTGGAAGCTGTTTGGGGTTTCAGGTCAGGGCCTGCAGCCTGACAGGTGTTGATACTTCTATCCCTGGAAGCTGGGCCAGGTTGGACAAGGCTTTGAGCAACCTGGGATAGTGGAAGGTGTTCCTGCCCTTCCGGGGGGTTGGGACAAGATGAGCTTTGAGGTTCCTTCCCACCCAAACTATTCTGGGATTTTGTGGAAAGTGCAGTGATGGGGCTGATGCCTTGGGAAGGAGGTGTGGGTGCAGGACAGGAGGACATGGCTGCAGCCCTGTGTCCCTTGGCAGCCTCCCTGTGTCCCCCTTAGCAGGACTAAATTCAATTATGGGGAAGAAGGAAATKGAAAAGCAGAACCKATTCTGGTTCTCAGCAGCTTGTGTTCATCACACTGGCAGTGACACAGACCTGGCAGCATCCTTTTTTCTTCCTAAAAATGGATGAATTCAGCTTTTTATTGTCAAAACCAGAACTAAGGTGCCTGTACTAGCCCGGCTGCCCCTCCGCAGCACCAGGACTGTGGTGTGGCYGGGCTGGCAGTGCCCATGCTCTGCTCTGTGTCACTGGGCCCCACATGGCAGCTCTGCCCTTTGCGCTGCTCCTCGCCTGCCACACACAGACGTGATAGCCTCAGTCACTGGACACTGCCAGGATTTAACAACATCCTGGTGACCTTCAGCAGCTCAAATTTCACCAATCCGTCTGCAGGCGCAGCTCCCGTGCCAGTGGGACAACATGGCCATCGTGGCCCTGAGTGCAGGTGGCAGCAACACTGAAAACCACAGYGGTGGCAATTAACAGCATTGTCTCACAGTGGAACATGGATTCGATGGCTCCTGTCCTGTGGGTTTCGCCTGGTGACACCCAGCTTTCCCTGGCCTGGGGTGCTGGAGGAACTGGACACAGATGGATCCAGAAAGAGCAGGAGTCACTGCTGTCCCCACTTGGGTGTGAGATGGGCAGTGTATCCCCAGCAGCACCCCAGAGGCTCCAGATGAGTGGGGACATCAGGCTGTCACCCCAGGGTGCTGCGGCTGGAAGCATCATCATGACCTGTGACAGGCACTGGCCCGGGGGCTGGGATCCACCGGGGCAGGGAAGAGGGCAACAGGGTGGCAGGAACCCTGGGCAGGGCGCAGCCATGGCAGGGCAGTAACTGCGCGGAGAGGGGTTTGTTCAACTGCTTTATCGTGTCAGGGGTGAATGGTACCCTCAAAATACTCCTTGGGCCCCGGATGGCAGCACGTGAGGGTGRAGGAGGAGCAGAACCCACGGCTGAGTATGGGGGGTTGATTTTGTGCACGCAGCACCCACTGGGGCTGAGCCTACGGCAGCAGCACAGAGGGGACAATGTGGACCCACAGCCTGCGGAGAGGCATGAGGCAGCGAGGGGCTCTGCTCCCTAAGMACCGCTGCTGTTCTCGGGGTGCTTTGGAGCTGGGCTGAGAGGGACGGACACCCTGGGAGAGGCGCTGGCAGCCATGGGGTGTGGGAATGGAGGCTGGAGTGGAGCAGCCGTGGGTTTGGGGCGATTTCAGGCGAGCAGGCCGGGGCTGGCAGCACAGGGAGGCAGCATAGGATTACCCTCGGCTCCCGCACGGCACAGCTGCCGCCCCGACACAATCCCTTAAAACTGCATTAACCCCAGCCCGGATGGCCGGGCAGCGGCTCCGACGAGTGCGAGGTCTCGAGAAGAGATTCCCGCTCGGCAGCTCCGACCCGCCGCCACGGCCGAGCCAGGGCGAAGCTCCCGSACGCGTTCCAGGTTATTAAATATTAAATTAATTTAAACATCCGGAGCATCCGCGGGCGCTGGCAGCACCGTGCCGGAGCGTGCCGGCTGCGCCCCGGGGGAAGGCTGGGATGGAGGTTCAYACTCACACTCACACAYTCACCCCAGCCCTCCCCATCTGCRGCCGCTGCGTCATCCCCACTCGCGTGGGCTGCCCACGGCCACGCGTGTGCAGACACGGGCACACGCAGCACACACAGCGGGCCCCGTGCCTGTGTGCCCCCGGTGTTCTGCTGCTCGTTCCTCCCTGGCTCGCAAACACACACACGGACACACGGACACGGACACRCACGGGTGTGTTCTGAGATCCAGGCACAGGAGCAGGGAGAAACAGGGACATTCCCATACATACATACACACACACACACACATGCACACACACGCGTTTAATGACATCGATGTGCACACTGGCGCACAAACACACACACCCAGCCTATCCCCGGCGCCTCAGCCCCGCCCCGCCCCGCTCCGCCCCATCCCGTCCGTTCCCGGCCGTCGCGGCCATGGCTCGGGAGGTGCTGGCTCTGGGCGAGCAGCTGGCGGCCGAGGCCACCTGCCCGGTGTGCCTGGAGCTGTTCGCGCAGCCCGTGCTCACGGCGTGCGGGCACAGCTTCTGCCGGCAGTGCCTGGAGGACGTGCTGGRGGACCCCCCGCGYCCCGCCGCCTGCCCGCAGTGCCGCACCACGGTGGAGCCGGGCTCGCTGCGCCCCAACCGCTCGCTGGGCGCCATGGCGGGGCTGGCCCGGGCTCTGGAGGAGGCGGCGGGGCGGCCCCGGTGCCCCGAACACGAAGARCCCCTGGCGCTGTTCTGCGAGCCCTGCGCCGCCCCGCTCTGCGCGCTCTGCCGGGTCGGGCCCGAGCACCTCCAGCACCGCGTCCGCCCCGCCGACGAGGCCGCCCGGGAGCTCCGGGTACGGGGCCGGGGGATTGGGAAGGGGCTGGGTGCCTTCGTTGCCGGGGGGGTGTGGCCGAGGGACACGGGTTGGGGGCGTCTCAGGGCACAGAGTGGGGTCACTTCCGGGTGCAAGTCAGGGTCACCTCCGGGCACAGAGTGAAATCCCCTSCACGCGTGGGCTGGAGCCCCTCGGTGCGTGTGTCTAGGTCCCCTCCAGGGACAGCAGGGGTCCCCTCTGGGCACAGGTTAGTGTCCTGTCTTGGCAAACATCTGGGGTCCCTGCAAGGACAGGCTGGGGGCCGCTACGGGCATGAGCTGGAGGTTCCTCTAGGTATGGATCTGGGTCTCTTCTGTGCCTGGGTAGGGTCTCCTCTCAGCACGGTCTGCAGTTCATTCAGGGCACCGGTCTGGTTCCCCTCCACACACAGGTTAGGGTGGGTCCCTGTCCAGTCACGGATTTGGGCCTCGCCCAGCTGCCTGGGGTCCCTGTCTGGGTACCAGTTTGGGATCCGCATCTGTCTGTGGGCTGGGTCCCGTATCCCACCCTGCTGGGGCTGCTGGTTCTCCCATCGCCTGGCCCCAGCCCACCCAGAAGCCCAGGTCCCTCTGACTGCTCACCACTGTGTGTCCCCACTTGGTCCCTTGTGCCCCAGATGTCCCCAGCCAGGGTATCTCCCCCACAGTGTGGGCTGGCTCACTGTGACACGGGGGTGGCTTAGAGGAGCATGAGAAGTTTTTTAATACTCCAGCAAATTTAAGGAGCGTGTCTGAGACACTGCTACTGTCACTGCAAACCTCTTCCCAGAAATCCCACTTCCAATGCCAAAAGCTGTTTTTTCTAATTAAAAATAAAAATAAAAAAAAACCCTCAAACCACAGGGTTTCCACATGGAGTTATTCCAGAAATGTTTCTGGCCACAAGAGCTGTGGATGGGGATGTCCCCAGTCTGACTAACTGAGTTTGGAGAGTGCTATATCTGGGTGTTGTCTCTGAGTTCAAAATCCACCTCCAGGCACCCAGGGGTCACCCCCAGTGACTCCCCAGACTAGGATTGTCCCCACAGGGGCTGTTTGGTGACCTCATCTGCCTCCTATGAATGTCACTCCAAAACTACCAAAAATGCCTTTTTTAATCCCTGTCCCAGGAGACACTCCAGAGCAACCTGTTTATTCTACAAAAACAGAAGGAAAAGCTGAAGCCCAAAGGAGAGCAGAAAAGTGATGACCTGCTGGTGTGTGTTCCTCTCCATGCCCCACACTGCTCCCCTACCTGGCTCCCCAGGAATGTGCCATCTTTCCCTCTCCCCATATATATTTATCTGCTTTTCCGTGACAGTTCTTTCCTCCCTGTCCATCCCATATGCCCTCCTTGGGCCCCTTGCCTCCCCTCTCTCCATTGTTCCTGCTTTTCCTCTACAAAATCTCTGGTCCCTTTCCGTGTGGTCCTTGCCCCCTCTCTGCAGCAGCCGGAGGTGGGGCTGGCTCAGAGCCTCTGTGCGGTGCCTTGCAGATGACCATGGTATCGGAGGCGCAGCGTGTGCAGGACACCTTTGAAGAGCTGCAGCACTTCCTGAAGGAGCAGAAGAAGATCCTGCTGGCCCAGCTGGAGCGGGTGTCCCAGGAGCTTGTCAGTCGGAGCGATGAATACAACTCCAGGGTTTTGGAGAGGGAGTCGCTGCTGGACACGGTGATTGCGCAGATCCAGGACAAACGGGAGCAGCCGGAGCTCGAGTTCCTCATGGTGAGGCTGCATCACCCACTGGGTGCTGTGACCCCTGGTGAGGCTGGGGACACTCACCTGGCACCCTCTGCATGCCAGGGTAGCYGGGGGGGACAGGCCAGGCTGTGACACCGTGGTGTTCCCACTGTGAGTTGGGGCCCTGAGGGAAGGGAGGGTTGGGATGAGTTGTGGGGTGACCCCCAACCCCCTTAACCTGCTTCACAAAGCTGGGCAGCCATTGGAGCTCCCTGCCCCAGGCACCACTGTCCTCAGCAGTGCCAGAGCTCACCTGTGTTTTCTCTCTTGCAGGATGTTGGCAAAATCTTGAGCAGGTATGAAACGGGCTTGGTGTCACTCTCCTGTGCAGCTCTTTTGCCAGAGGTTTGGGAACACTCCAGGAGCCAGGAGGGAGGTGGTTTGTCCTGCTGAGTATTTGGGGTTACATGTGATGTTACTGGGAACCAGAGGCCATTGCACCCCTCTAAAAGATGAGGTTCCCATGCTGGTAGTTGTGACACAGCTCCCCTGGGTTCTGTGGCTGCAGGGATTTCCCTGTTTCCCTCCTGGCCCTGGCTGACAGCTGGGCTCAGAGCTCCTCTCCATGTTGCTCCCCTCAGCTGCGAGGCAGCCAAGGCCCCGATCCCAGAGCCAGTTTCCCCAGAGCTGCAGAGGAGCATTGAGAGCCTCTCTGAGACGAGCCAGCTGGTCCTGGACATGGTGGYCAAATTCAAAGGTAAAGCTCTGCTGGCTCCATGCTGGGCTTTCCCTGGGCTTGGCTGGAAGTGAGAAATCCTCACTGCCTGGTGCCACTGCCTGGTGCCTCTGCCTGGGGCTTGGGAGCAAAATGCCTGCTCCATATGGGAACCATCCCSAGGATGGGCTTTGCAGGAGCCTGGGGCTCCACATCTGGCTTGCCATTCTAATGGGGAGTGGGAAAGGTGCCACAGGAGAGATACTCACACATCTTCCTTTCCTTCTTCCAGAGAGCCTGCAGARCGAGGTAGACAGGGAAAGGGGTAAGTTTTTGGAGCTGGTGGGCACAAGTGAGGGRGAAAACCTTTCCAGCAYGAGTTTCCTCATGTCCTTGGCAGARGGAGWCTCACACCACAACATCTAAACCCRGMATCTGTCTAGAACTGAGTCCTACTGTTTTGGCTAGGCCTGCTATAAGAATTCAGGTCTGTCCCCGTGCCAGGCAGCACCAGGGACCCTGTGSTGTGACACCAGATGAGGACCAGGACAGCACCAGGCCATGTCAGTCTRTGACCAGTTAAGCAGAGGGGCTGTMCATGTTTTTAGCTGGCATTTAGGCATGACCAGAAGTGCTTTTGCAGGTGCTTGGGGTCCACATGATGCAGCATCGCTGGGCTCAGCACTGTTTGTGCTTAGGCCACTCTCTGCACTCTCAATTTTTGGGATGATAGACTTGAGCGCAGCACGGTCGTGCCTCAGTTTTCCCCCTGCAGTCCCCGGAGGAGTGGGTTTAGCTGAGGGTCTGGGGTGGTGACGCTGCCCGGTGACACCACGGGATGGCAGCAGAACATCCCACATGGATGGGCAGCTCCGGCTCCGGAGTGAGGATGCCGGGTTGCTCGGCAGAGCAGGGCTCACAGCTGGTTTTCTCTTGCGTGAGCATTTGAGCAGGGACTGGCCTGGCAGGGCTCCTGCCTTGCAGCAGTGCCTCCTCACACCTGCGGGATGTAGTGCTCCCCACAGCCAGCAACATCCAGCACATCTGGAAGCAGATTTGGCAAAGCCCATTGTGTCTGTCACCCGCAYGTGGGACACTTCCTGGCTCAGTCGTGCTTCAGGCAGCATCTTTTCAACCCTTGGGTCCCAGAGTGGGGGACAGTGGGATCCTGTGCCCCATGCCACCCGAGGGGCTGCAGGAGTGYCTGCTGTGCTCCCAGGACATGTCCCAGCCCCGTGGTTCAGGGGGGAGAGGTGCTGATTCCCCCAATARGAACAGACTGACATTTCTGTCATCCTTCAGAGAAGGTGACGCTGGACCCGGAGACGGCGAGTCTTCACCTGACCCTCTCGCAGGACCACAAAACCGTCTGGCTTGGAGATGGGAGACAAAMCCTCCCTGACACCTCCAAGAGATTCACGGGCAGCCCCAGTGTCCTGGGCTCCCAGGGGTTCACATCTGGGAGGCATTAYTGGGAGCTGGAGGTCGGGAAGGGGGAGAGCTGGGCCGTGGGGGTGGCCCTGGAGTCCGTACTTAGGAAGGACTCGCTCAGCGTGGCCCTGGGGAAGATCTGGGCCTTGCGGCTGGACTGGGATGGTCAGTACACGGCACTTCACCTGCCCCCTGCCCCACTGGCACTGGGGGAAAAGCTCCAGAGAATCAGGGTCCACCTGGAYTATGAAGCGGGCAAAGTGACCTTCTACAATGCAGAGAACATGACACAGATCTTGCAGTTCAAGGCCTCCTTCACCGAGAAAGTCTTCCCRTATTTTTGGCTCTGGTCACGAGAAACCCACATCCAGCTGTGTGACTGATAGMGTTGGATGGGCTCCAGGTCTCTGCCCATGCCCTGGGCTCGCTAAGCAGGAAAGTGTGGGAGTGACATGGCATCACGCTGCAAACCTGCTGCAGCTCTGCCTGGGCTGGATSCCCTCTGCACTTTGCTGCATCTCCTCCTTCCAAGCCCTTTGGAGCATTAAAGAAGTGCTGTCCCACCTGGGGGGTGTCTGCATGCTGGTATTCTGGCTAGATCTCATGGCAGCAGTGTCCTTCCTCTCCCTGTGGGCACTGAGGCCATGGGAATAATCGGTGGGGAGGAGGGAAGAGGCTCTGGTGGTCCATGGTGGCCTTTGTAGCATTGTGCTGTGCCGGAGGATGCAGCCACCCCACACCCAGGAAGTCAGGGTGGAGCCACCAACTGATGATAGTGGTGGTAATTGCTCAAAAAGCTTGTAAAAAGGAAAATATTCAGGGAGGGAGAGCTGGAGTGAGGACACAGCTGGAAGATCAGCAGGAGCTAGGGAGTGTGATGGACATCTCTGAGATACAGGGGGTCAGGGAAGGAGCAAAGACCACATTGTCTAATCCAGGAATCAGGAGCATTGTGTGAGTGATGGATGGAAGGGCCCGGGCAGAGGGAAAGGTCTGTGGGTCATGTCCTGAAAATGTGAGATCCGCCGGATTCAGCAGCCTCTGGAACCAGCGGAGAGACGTGGCAGAGSATCTGCCACAATGTGACAGCAGAGATTTGCAAACCCTGAGCTGAGGAGAAGCTGCGAGTCCTGAGAGTTTATGTGGAGYACAACCGGCGACAGTCAAGTCTCCCTTCTGCTCATCGCTCCATGATCCCCATCCCAGTGTTGCAGGGATGTGCACTGCCTTATTTCCACAGCCGCTCACCAAACGCCTCACTAAACGCCTCACTAAAGACTTTTGCTCTCACAGAGAACTCACTTGAAAATAAATTACGTGGGAAGGGCTCTTTGGCTGAGCGAGGCCGTGTTATCTGCTGAGTTTGTACYTTTTTTTCTCTCATCGTCCCCATTTTCCCCTCACGCCCAGGCGAGAGGGGGACCGCCGGAAACATGGCGGGAAAGCGGCGCGTCAGTGAATCGGAGACTACATTTCCCAGTGTGCAGCGTGGGGGGCGCTAACGCGGTGCGCTCATTAGGAACACTGGGAAATGTAGTCCTCCCCCGCTGGCGCGGATGCCCCCCACGCCGATTGCTTCGCCTTCCTATTGGTCCAGAGCTGCCGCCGTGGGCGGGGTCTCTCTGCTGCGCCGCCGTTCCTACTGGCCGGGGCGCGCGCGGTGGGAGGGGAGGTTTGAAAAAAAACAACCCGGCCCCCGCGGGAGGCCGCGCGCTGATTGGCTGAGCCGCGGTTTGGCGCCAGCTTCGGAGCTGGCGACGGGTACCGGCTGGGGTCAAAGCGCTGCGGCGGCCGCGCTGACGGCAGTGAAGGGACGGGACAGGACGGGTGCGCTTCCAAGTCCCATTCCCTCTCTGATGGATCCCACCCCGAGGGCTTCACACTGCCGCCGCCTCTTGCTCCTCTCGCCGGCGTCCCCCGCCTCGCCCGCCGTGGCTAAAGCACTGTTTCAAGATGAGCTATCGCCTGTCTCCGATCTTCGCCTCACCATGGAGCAGCTGGGGCACGGGTAAGTCGGGGCGCTGGGCCCGGGCACCCCCCTTTTTCTCGCCTCTGTCGTGATGTCCCAAAAAAGCGACGTTTGAAGGGCTTATCCTCCGCTCTTTCCTCCCGTTCTAAGGGAGCCCCACTTCCTCCTCCCGCCAGCTATACAAGCCCATCTGGGCACTTTGTCTCTCCTTCAGGGCGTTTTGTTCCCTCTCCAGACGCTTTGTTCCCCCTCCCGGACCCAGCGAGGCCTGGGGAGGCTCCCCCCATTTATAAAAAACCCCAAGGCCTCCCGGAGTCGTTTTCCTTCCGTTCCATCCGCCCCCATAATTTCCTCCCGCTCAGTGAAGCCTCACGGAACTCCCTTCCCTCCAAAAAACGCCAAACCCTTGGGATGTCTTTATCCACCTTCCTCAAACCCCAAACCCCGGGGATGTCTTAACACCCCTTCCCTAGACCCCAGACCCTCGGTAATGTCTTTACCTCCCCTCCTCGGCACTGCGAGGTCTCAGGAACTCATTTCCTTTCCTATTCACCACCCTTTACAGAAGCAAGGCCTCGCGTTGCTCATCTGCTCTCACCCCCAAAAAAGTGAGGCCGCGTGGATCCCTCCTTTTCCTTCTCCCCACCCCTGAATAGAGGCCTTGGGGGTCTCTTCATGCCCTTCTCCTTCCAGAGAGAAGCATTAAGGGCTCATCCTGCTTCCTCTCCTTCTGAGCACCCTCTCCACACTTGAAACCAAAGCCTGCAGCACCTTTTCCCCCATCCCTTCCCCCAAAAACGAGGCCTCCCGGAGCTGTTTCTCCCCACCCCCGCCCATGAGGCCTCCGGGAATTTTATCCCCCCCACCCCGCATTGCCAACTTCCATGGCGCCCCTTTCTTGACGTGTCCCCCCTGCAGGGCTCTCTCCTCGTGCCCCCATCCCACATGGATCCACGTTCTGGGAGATCTTCCCCCCTCCCCGGGTCTGCTCTGGGTATTCATGTCTCTCCTGGGCCCTTCCCAGGCTTCCCCCTCTCCCACAAATATCTTTGTGTCCCTTCCTGCCTTCCCTGTTCCACCCCAGCCCTGTCCCCGCACCCTCCTCCCTTTTTCTCCATGTGCCAGGAGCTGCAGTCTTTGGGCTCTGCAGCTCCTCTCCTGTTCCCATAACTCCAGCCACAGTTGCTCCATTTTCTGGTCTCTTAACTCCTCTAATCCCATTATTCCCACAGTTTCTCCCTTGTGTGGCTCCCGTTTTGTCCTGGCCCACTCAGGTCTCAATGACCCTCCTGGGTTTTGTTTGTTGATTTTCTGTCCTCATTTCTGCAATCACCTGCTTTATGATCCTTCTCTCTTTCAGATTCCTGGGATTCCTGCAATCCATTGGTAGTTCACTCCATGTAAATTATTCAGTCCTTTGATTTTGTAGCCCTGGTTGCATTTTTTTTTAATTGCCACATGCTGGAGCCTCACTCAGGTAGTTTTTCCCTTATATATGTGGGGCTCCATATGATTTTCTTCTCTCTCAGTCCTGAGGTTTAGTGGATAAAATTAAATTTGGGAGGTAACTATTTATCAAAATGACCTAGAAATTTGGCACCTAGAAGTTTGGTACTTTTTTCTATGCAAAACCCAGAATTAAAGGAGCGGCTGCCAAAGAGAAAGTTGCAGTTCCAGGAATGATAACTGGGCTCTAGTAGAAATCCAGGTGATGATCACCTGTGCTGTACCTATCTACAGTGCTGTATTTCTTGCTTCAATTAACTTTTAAATTAAATCCCAAATTTCCTTTACAGGAAGCATGAAAACCTGGAGCAAGATCTGGGAACCAAGACTGGGTTACACAGATCGGCATCTTCAGAATCTACAGACTCAGGTAGGGAGTCCTCAGTTAATAAATAATGATTAAGAATTGGAAAGCAATGCATTTTTACATGGGTCCCACTGCAAGCAGCTCCCAGGGTTTGGATAGAGAACTATCCCTGTTTGCAGTCCCTGCAGCCCCTTCTTATTCCTGTGCTCTTGGAAGGAGGGARGCAGGTGGAAAATCCCTCAGGAAGCCTCTTCAGCTCGTGACTGGGGCTGTGGGTGGGTTTTTTCAMATTAATTGTCCTGGAGACTGTGAGCAGGAGAGGTAACAGGGAGGGAAAACTGGTTCTGCCCCCTGGGGCAACTCCAGCAGAGCCTTTTTCCCTTTTTCCCTGTGGTGCTTTGCGCTCTGGGGTGGTGTTTGTCRGAGCGGTTCTGTGGTGTCCTGCTCTGGACATGGTGCCAGGCAGCAGGGACAGCTGGAGATCCATCAGGCTGCTGGGGATAACCCAGGCATTCCTGGGGAATTGGACTCCCACCATTCCCTGATCTGGGGTAGCTCATGGATGCTGATGGTGTGGAAAACAGGGAGGTGGTGTTTCACCTCTCCTGTTGGGATCTCAGCCCTGAAAAGGATCTCCTGGAGCTCCTCCTGCCTTTGGAAGGTGAGGAGGCTGAGTCCTCACTGTATTTTCTGTCTCTAAACCCCAGACTGTGCCAGTGAGTGGCTTTGCCATGTGCTTTTCTGTTACCAAGAGCAGGTTGATGATCTGAARCCCCTCAGTTCTGGGACTGGCCTGGAAGGATTTTTTGGTTTTCACATGAGGTGTTTTATCAATGAAAATGAAATCAAGTTTCACTCCATAACTTGTAGACGCCTTCTGGTGCTTTACTGCTCCAGCTCAGGGAAATCCCTGTTTCCACCTCAATTTATGCCCCATTTTGARGGCACTTTCAGCCTAAAAATTAACTTTATGAAGTGTTAAAACATGAGTACAGCTCACAAACCACAGAGCAGGACAGAGAAACCAGCCTTTCCAAATCCTCACTTTCTGTGGCTCTTCAGGAATCTGTGTTGGAGTGAGTTTGGACGTGTCTGTGCTGAAATGTTTTGCTTGGTTTGCGCTTCTGAAGTGCTTCCTGTTAATTCCCATTAAGAAGGGCCTTTTGACTGCTTATTTTTTTGGAATGAGCCCAAAATGTCTTCGTAGGAAGAGGTGTAACTAAAACATGGCGTAAGGGAAAAAAACCCTAAAGGACTAARTTGTTGATTAAGGTGTGTGTGAGAGGATAAGCCAGGAGTATTCCATGCTGAATGCCAGCACTCTGTTCCATGTGACAGCCCAGGCAGGGCCTGGGGGGCTTTTTTTAATTATCCCTGCTTTCCCCAGGCACTGACACTTGATGATCCAAACGCCACGGTSGGGAGGGACTGTAACTCTTATTTGTCCCTGCACCGAGGGGAGGCTGCACATGGGACTTTCCACATGAATTTCCTGGGCCTTTCTATAGAAATTTGTAGCTGTGTCCAGTAATCCCTGGTTCCTGGATATAAATTCAGTGGGAAATGTGTGTCTCCTCTGCAGGTTTGGCTTTGGACTCTCCTGGCCCTGCAACCTCACACGACACCATGGAGGACACGTAAGTAACTCCGTGTTAAACCTGACTTGTGGCATCATTAACAGCCACGGCCTAATGAGGCCTTGGGGCTTTTCCTCTGCTGGCACATGTGCAGTGGGACTTCCCTGCTGCACTTCCTCATGTGCTCTGCAGTTGGAATGCTGGGATTGGCCCTTCCTGTGCCCAGGGCACTGAAGTGCTGGTTCCCAGCAGGGGTGTTKTGGCAACCACATGGCACTGATACCTGCCTGCAGTCTGGGGCTGCACCAAGGTGTAGCTGAACTGCATTTTTTAGCATTCATTTGTGCTTTTCTGTGCCTTAAGAACCACAGTATTATTTAATTTGGGAAAGATCTCTAAGACCTTCAAGTCCAACCTTTGATCTTTTACTTTGGTAGGTTTGAGAAAGCAATCAAAGCCAGCAAGCTGAAGTAAGTATGATTCTATTTTTAACTCTTCCTCAGTGTCTCTTTTAGATTATGGAGTTGGGGGGTGATTTCTATTCATTGAAATGCCAGAGCAAGATGTTGAAATAAATTTTGGTTCTTCTTCGTTGTAGCCTTCGAATACCTTTCAGAAGAATCCATTCCCTGCCGGTAAGTGAGAGTGGTATTGGTGTTTTAGACATGTTAAAGGATTTAGCATGGTTTTAGTTGAGTACATTTAGTTGAATATTTGTTAATTTTCTGGCCTCAGCACCAGCTGCTGGGATGCTTAATGTCAAACTGCAGCTTGCAAATGCCAAATCACACTTAATTTAGTGTGAAATTTCCGTGATGTGGCTCTRTCACTGGTGCACTGAAGATTTTGGTCCCTGTACCGAAGTGTCGGCAGAGTTTCTTGCACAGGGTGTGTGCAAATTCGTAGTCAGAGACCTTCCAGTCTTTATTAACCCCTTTAGTGCTTAACATCTGCCTGTGCAAGGACTGATGCCCAATCCTGAATTGTTCCTTCTGTGTTGTAGCAAAGCCTGTTGGGCTCCAGCCCTGCTCTGAAGAGAAACCCCTCTGACTCTCTGGACAGTGATGCTTTTCAGCCTTTGGAACAGGATGAAAATAAGGAGAATGTAAGTGTTGTTTCCTGTTGCCTGCCATGATCAGGTGGGAGGGGAGAGACAGCTGGATTAGCACATCCCTGCCACAGGGAACGGAGTGGGAAAGGCTTCAGTTACTCCCTGCCGGGCTGCTCTTCAAACACAGCACCTTTGGCTCAGTTTTTCTGAAGGGAATTGGCAGCACTGATGGGAGTGGCTGCAGACTGATGGGAGGTTAATAAAATTTGGGAAGACTCTGATTGCCCAGCTCTGCCCTCGTGCCACTGGCCTTGACTCGTTTTTGGCTGTGGCAAGGGAGAAGGTATTCCCACGGCTTGCTCTGGACAGCTGTGAGAGCTGCTTTCAGAAGGTGCTTGGGTAGATCTCTCTCTTCCCACTGCTGCCATGGGGAGCCCTGGTTCCTCCTGGAACTGGTGTCCTGGGCCTGCCCTAGCTGCTGGGAATCCCATCGGTGGGACTCCAGCAGCTCTGCAGGTGTCAGGACACAGCCTTGGCTGCCTCCAAAAGTGATTTGTGCTGCAGAGAAGTTGACTGACAGAAATAGAAAAGCGCTGAAGCCTGTAGGTGATGCCAAGAGCAAAAATGCTGGATTATGTTAWATGAAACATTCCTGTAACATCTTTAATTTGAAAACATTCACCTTCAGCTTATTCCTGTTGGCAGCAGGGAGCTTAAATCTAAAATGTCAGGCAGTTTAAGAAAAACTAAAAATATAAAAGGATCCAAGCAACTTAACACAGTTTGTAATTTTGCTAAAATGATCATTTTGCTGCTTTTTATTTCAGGAATCATTTGAGTTTAAGAAGCCAACCAAACCAGCATCTCGTTGCTTCCGTGATGGAAGGGGTGTTTCTGGAGCAAGGCTGAATTCAGCTCCAGCTCAGGTAATTAGTTCTTTTCAACTAATTCTCACCTAATTCTCTGGGATCAAAAAAAAMCCCTGCTGTCATGGTTCTAAGGAGCTGATGTCACTCAGATGCCAAATWGAAAAATTTATTTATCTGCCAAATAAGAAAATTCTCACCTTTGGCTCATGAGATAGCCAGAAATTGGAAACATTGTTCTGGGAAAGATGAGTCAGCACAGAGCTGAGGTTCTGCTCAGTAATTGAAGGGAGTGTGGACAGTGATGTGGGATTGAAATGATTGGTAAAGTTGATACTTAATGTTCAGGCAGATGCGTTTGGAACAACAAACCCAGCTGGAGAGGTGCAACTGGATTTTGTGTCCAGATGTGACATCCAGGGAGGAAATGTTACCTTATTCATATCTTGTTGTTTAGAAAAAGCAACTGAAAAATGATGATGGGTCCTTGCAGGGAAACAGAGCTGGGGGGCCAAATCTTGTTTCCACTCCCTGGATCCAGCAGCTCTTCATCCTGGGAATTCCTGCCTGTGCTGTGCTCAGCACCTGCAGCTCAGGGTTGGGAATAACCACGGTGTTCCCTGCAGTACAGAGAGCTGTGGYAGCCCCTCTGTGGCTTCAGCACCCTGCAGGGAACAGAGGGAATGTTGTTAAAACTCATTCTGTCTTCTCTCAGCTGCCCATGGGTGAAACAGCCTCGGGGGAGCAGGAAAACTACAGGGCAGCCTTCCTGCAGCAGCATTCCCTGCCCTCCTCGGAGAGCGAGGATGATGATGGCTTCCTGGAGCTGCTGGATGACCAGGATGTGAAGGTGTGTGCAGAGGGAACAGGATGGAGATCCCCAAACCTGCTCTGTCTGATGTGCTCTGGCTGCAGTAAGGGTGCTCAGACTACACCACACTGGGTATTTGGGAACCGCAGAATCCCYGAGTGGTTTGGGTTGGAAGGGAYCTTTAAGCCCATCCAGTTCCAGCCCCCTGCCATGGGCAGGRACACTTCCCACTRGGAGATTCTCATCTTCTTTTCCAGCTCACACTGGGGTGTCCTTATCCTTTAAGTGCTCTTCCCTAGTGCAGACAGTGGGATTGGCATGTGAATAAGTGAATTATGTGTAGTTTGAGACCTGAGGGAATTATTTGAACAGTTGGTGTTTTTCTTTAGAAGAGGTGGTGATTGCTTTGAGCTCTTCAATACAAGACTCCTTCCCACTGAATTTGAAATGCTGAAAGCTCTGTGGGCTCATCTTTGTCAATCAATCAATGAATTGATAAACTCACCTTCTCCAACATGGATTGGCTCAGTTCTGTTATTTCCTTAAGAACTGAACTAATAAATTCCTAAAGCTGCTCTGACAGCTGAATCCAGCTGGAATGTTTGTCCAAGCCATGCAGGAGCTGTACTTGTAATGTCTCCTGTGGTGAGATGGATGAGAATGAGCTTCCTTCTCTTCCCAGAATGACGAGGAGATGCCTTCRGATGTGTCCAGCCTGTGGACGGCACCGCTGGTCATGAGGAGAGCGGACAATCGGGTGAGTATCCCCACAGCAGGGACAGGGACTGCCCTGGCAGCTGGGACAAGTGTTCCCGATGTCTCCTGTATCCCTAAGAACAACAAAACAAGCCCTGGCAAAATCCCCTGCMGAGTTCCCTTATCTCTGCAGCTGCTCACCTGGGAGACTTTGTCAGTGCAGAACAATTGGTGTTTACAGGTATAAAACTTCTTGCACTTCATAAATGTGAGAAGAGCTTGGCTTCCCTTATCAGAATCTTGACATATCTGGAACTCACTCTGCACAGACTCACCTGGAATGCTGTAACCTGATCCTCTGAAAACAGACTGGGAAAGGAGTTTAGGCTCCAGCAGAAAGCTCCTTAATCTGCTGATAAATTGGCTGCTAATTGGTGTAGAGCACTTTGCTGGCTCTTTATCTTGCTTATGGTGCTCCAAGCTCGCCCAGTAACAAGTGTTACTGGAAATGTAAAGCCTGGATAATTCAGATTAACAGCCCCCTGTAGCTGTGCAGTGGTGGTGCCTTAAATAAGGCAAARTTTGGAATAATCTGAAAGGTTGAGTTGTGTTTATTTTCTTTTATAAATCTTTGCTGTCCAACTCAACTCTTCTCCTCCCTCGCAGGCCAAGCGATGCCGGTTGTTTGGCTCTTCGTCCATGTCAAGCGTTGCAGGAAGAACCACCCAGAAAAGGATGGAGAGATGCCAGGAAGAGAATTCTCCAGGGAAAAGCAAGAAGAGGAAAAGCCTGCCTGAAACTTCCGAGGACTCAACGGTTGGTGGCTCAGCATCCATTTTGTGACACAGAATTGATTAGGGGAGATCTGGTGTTGGTCTGGGGAGGTTTGTGGGAGCTTTTCCAGGTGGATTGTTGGGGCAGCAGCTGCACAGTCCTGAAGCTGAGCTTTGCCCTGATCCAGCAGGGAAGCTGAGGACTCAGTTCAGGGCTTGGGAGCAGGCTCTGAGCTGTCAGCTGTGGGAAACAGGGAATGGGATGTGCCTTCCCTCTGTGCTCATGGATCCCTGACCTGTGTYCTGCAGAGCATGAAAGTAGTGAGGACCCAGCCCTCCACAGCAGAGATTGAGAGCATTTTGGACAGTGACCAGAGAGACCTTATTGGGGACTTCTCCAAGGTAATTCCAGAGATTCCAAGTATTAACTGAAGTGTTTAAGGGCCTCTCTTGGTGGGGATGTCACAAACCAGCCCAGAAAAGCACTTCCCTTTACAGAGGCTTTTCTGATTCCGTATAAACCTGCCTTGCTTCTTTGGATTTGATCTTGGAGGTCTTTTCCAACTTTAACAATWCCAYGATAYTCAAACAACCGGGAGAGGGTGTTGGTGAGAAAATGTCCCAGGTTAAGACACAAAGTGATCCATTTGTGGTTAAAACCYTGTAAAATCCCTCTAGTGTAGGAGCCAAAAATGAAATTCTGTCCTTGGTTTTAGAATTCTTAGGAGTTTTAACTCCTGCAGATTCTGGTCAGGAGAGCAAACTGCTGGATACTGTGCTGTCACCCACGTGCCTCACAGCTGGAATTTTCTCAATTCTGTCTCTTGCAGAGTTATTTATTTGACACTGTCGATGGGAAACATCAAGATTTAAAATACATCGACTCAGAAATGGTGAGTGCTCCAAGGAGARCCAGAAAAATTCTTCACTGGTGTCTGGGGAATAACACAAAAATGGTTTGAAACAACTGAACTCTGCTTTTTGTGGTTTTTTTCCTCAGATTGTGTCTGTGCTGACTGGGAAGTTTGAGAGCTTCATCAAGGAGTGTGTGATAATTGACTGTAGATACCCCTATGAGTATGAAGGAGGACACATCAAGGTATGTTGGCCCCATAAGAGCAGTGCTGGGTGGTCTGAAGCTGCAGCTTGGGGTCACTGGGCACCCTGTGGGGCTGATTTTTATCCAAGGCCACATGGATGTGTTATCCCTGTGGTCCCACACTGGGATCCTGTCCCACCCACCCACTGCCTTGATCTTGGACAGAGGATCTGTGAGCAGAGGAGGGGCTGGGGCCATCAGGGTGATGCAAGTTCCAGAGGAGAATGTAACTCTGTGTCCAGCATCCTGGTATCTTGGGAAGCAAAAACTGGAATGTTAAACTTCATTTAAGTCACAGACTTCAAAGAAAAAATGGCTTTGTAAAATAACCAGGAAGAGGTCACCCAGAGAGTTCTGGTGGGGAGCCCCTTTCAGTGCCTCRAGGGGCTCCAGGAGAGCTGGAGGGGGACTGAGGACAAGGCATGTGGGACAGAACATAGGGAATGGCTTCCCACTGCCAGAGGGCAGGGATAGATGGGATATTGGGAAGGAATTCCTGGCTGGGAGGGTGGGGAGGGGTTGGCACAGGGTGCCCAGGGAAGACTGTCCCTGGTGTCCTGGTGGGGTTTGGAGCTGTGTTGGGAGCAGGCTCCCAAGGAAATGGGGTGAAGTTGTTGCTGGTCCCCTGCCCTCACTGCTTGGACTCTGCCCTTCCAGGGTGCCATAAACCTCCACATGGAAGAGGAGGTGGAAAACTTCCTGCTGAAGAAGCCGATCCAGCCRTCGGAGAACAAGCGGGTCATCGTGGTGTTCCACTGTGAATTCTCCTCAGAGCGGGGCCCTCGCATGTGAGTTCCACTCCCCAGTTCAGGAATTCCTGCAGCACTGGGAGCTGAGTGCTTGGGGTGGCTCCAGTTCCTGTGCAGGGGGTGGTTGTCACCTCTGGCAGGGTTTGGGACAGCCTGGGCTATGAGAAGCTGTGCTGGGCCTGGGCTGGAGCACTGCAATGTTCAGAGGGGAAGGAAAAGTCAGTGAATGTGGCTGGGTGGCTCCTCAGCCTCTCACTGGAGGCAGCTCCAACTCCTGCCATCACAGGGATGAGGGCTTTGGGATGTGGGTTTGGCAGTTATTGGTTGAGTGTGGGATTTAACACGGGATCTTCCCTGCTGCAGGTGCCGRTTTGTGAGGGAGCAGGACAGGCTGAGCAATGAGTACCCAAACCTGCACTACCCAGAGCTCTACGTGCTCAAGGGGGGCTACAAGGATTTCTTYTCCAGGTGCCAGGTGAGTAATGGGGCTTCCTGGACCCCTGAAAGTGTCCAAGGCCAGGTGTGACAGGGCTTGGAGCACCCTGGGCTAATAGGAGGTGTCCCTGCCCATGGCAGAGGGTGGAACAAGGTCTTTCAGGTCCCTTTCCAACTCAAACMATTCCATGATGATTTTGTGATCTCTCACACTCAGAGGAGAAATGACAGATAAATAATAAATAATTTATTCATACTCAGACTTCTCTTTGGGGCAGAGTGGTTTGGCTGGAGGGGCTTTACCTGCTCTCTCTCTTAGTGGGCTGTTCCCAGAGCAGCTTAGTCTGTTCCTTGTCTCAGAGCTGTCTTCCTGCCAGAGCTGAAGGGCTTTTCCACTTGTGTCAAGAGTAAAACAGAAGTGGTTTCTCCCCCTTGAGAACGAGCTGTCACTCAGGGAAAGGATTTCAGCCTTCTCGGAGCAGGGGAGAAGACAAGGCTTGACAGTAATTGCTGGATAATAAATGGAAACCTGAGAACTTGTACAGTCCTAAACCAGCAAAATTGAAAACCTGAGCTTGGAGTTTGCAGCCTCTAATTGAGACAAGGAAACTAAAAACCACCCCCAGCTCTTCCCAACACTTTGAGGGTGGKATTTCTCCTGTCACTTGGTTCCTGCAGCTTTTCCATGGTCCCAGTGCTCCTGGGATCTGTTCTGCTGTTCTCACCTAAACAGGCCTCAGTCCCTTAGGCCCCCCCACTGGCAATTATCTGAGAGATTGCTTTCCTGGTGCATTTCCAGGGAGATATATTTGGCCTGTCCATGGCCAGCTGGATGGGGCTGTCATCTTCTTTCCTGTGGGATGGTGGCTCTCCCAGTGCTTGGAGCTGATGGCAGTGAGTGCTGCCCGGGGTTTTGGCTCTCCCTGCGATTTGTTGGCTCCCTTGGGCTGAGGGACACCCCGGGATTGGGTTGTCCCCCTGGATTTTGGGTTGTCTCCATGGCTGTCCCGAGGAGGGGGGAATGAGGCCTCAAGGTGGCAGCACGGGACAGCCAACGGCGGCTCCCTGTGAGGCGGGACCTATCCCGAGGYACAGGGATTGTGGAATGCTCGGAGCTGGAAGGGACCCACGGTGATCGCTGTTCGTATCTTGGCATGATCAGCACCTGCTCCGACCAGCGGAGCTGATCTCACCCTTCCCGTGTGTGCCTTTCCAAGGTGAACACCACACTGACTCTGTGCTGTCTGCCAGGAAATTTGGGATGAGAGCCCTGGACASAAAGCCCTTGGTTTGATGGCTGGCACCTGAATATCCCTGGACTTTGTGTGTCTGCCATGGAGCTCCCGTGTGGAGTGGGGGGTGTGTCCCTGTTCTTCCAGTGGCTGCTGGTGGTGGGATCACCACCCTGGTGACACCGAGGTGACCCCAACTTCTCTCTCCCCAGAGCTTCTGCGAGCCCCAGAGCTACCGCCCCATGCACCACAAGGACTTCAAGGAGGACCTGAAGAGATTCCGCACCAAGAGCCGGACCTGGGCTGGGGAGAAGAGCAAGAGGGAGATGTACAGTCGGCTCAAGAAGCTCTGAGGGCTGCAGGGACCCTCAAGGACTGTCCAGCCTGGGGACCTCAGTGGGAGAGCCACGTGTTCCTGCGCTCCCACTCCCCTGGGCTGTTYCCTCCGTGGGAGCACCTGGACCTTGGCCCCATGAGCCAGACGCCGGCTGGGAGCTGCCTTGGAATTCTTTTGGTTACGTTGCTTCGTGAAAATGTTGTGGCTTCTTGTGCTGTGTGACACCTCCAAAGCGCCCGGGGAGGGTGGGGACAGCCTCGTGGGGCTGGGCTCGGTGGGGTCAGCACTGCCAGGGAATGTTAGTGCCTGTTATTTTTTAACTGCTTAATTTTATTTAAATACAGTTAAGTGAAGCCAATACCGCTGCGGYTGGATCATCTGGATTGTACTTAAACCTTGATTGTGCTCCAGGGTGACTTGCTTGGTGGGATTTGGGTCATTATCTTTCTCAGTTGCAGTTTTGGTTTTGTGTAGCATTGTGGGGAAGGAAGATGGGAAATATTCCCAACTCCCAAATATTTTAGCTGGAGATTCCCATCAGGCTGAGTGCTGCGGGAAGCCCTGGGAGCCCATCTAAGGGGAAACTGCTTATTGTTCATAAATATCATGTTCACCTCCTTTAGTTATTCCAGGCTGTTTTATTTCATGCTCTCTTTGTTGATTCTGGAGGAGTTGGTGTTTCGAAGGAGGGAGAGTTTTTGGGAGCTGAGGGAGTCCAGCAGTTGGGTAATCCTGGGATTCTTAGTGGTGTTGCTGCTGCTGCCTCCAAGGCAGCTGCTCTGGGGATGGCTGTGGCCACTTCTCCATCTGCTGGGAAAGGCAAGAAGTGGAATTAATCCGTGGGGGAAGCAGAACTTCCTCAGCAGCGCTGAAACCCCCAGCTGAGGAAGTTCAGTGCCAGGCCCCCAAACTGCTTTGCTGCTGGTGTTGGCATCACTTCAGCCCCAACTCTTAAATCCATCTTCCTCACACACTAAGTTCCTGGTGAAACTGGTGCTCCTGGGAAGTTCCAGCTCACTTTGCATGCGTTCTTGTATCCACGTCAAAAACCACTGAAATGGAGGTGCCTTATGTGGAATTTGATTTTTAAAAAAATCTCTTAAAATCTGTTGTTAATCCTTTTGCTCCCAAGAGGATTAAACTTGGAATTCTTTCTCATTTAAAAAAAAAAAGTCAGAATTTGCTGTTTTCTTTCCAAGCTGAATCCCTTGAAGGAGGAGATGTTTAAATGTTAAATCAGAAGTGGTGGTTACAAATTTCCCCTCTTGCCTTGGGAAGGGGATGTGAGGTGGGAAGAGGCCACATGCCATAGAGTCAGGAAAAAGGTCGTGGGCAGGGACCTGAGTGCCCCAACTAGCCCTTTGGTTCAGCCCAGGGGATRAAGCCACAAGGGCCAGGCAGGATCTCTCAGTCCCACTCTGCAATCCAACAGTTTCTCCCTGTGAATGTTTTAATTCCTCCTCTGTGTCCAGGAAAAGCAGATGGAACCTGGCCTGGGTCACGACGCTCCTTTCCAAGGTCACTCAGCTGGAGCAAAACCATTACAGCACTCCCTGRTTTACAGCTGCACTTGCCCTCAATCTTGTTATTCCAAACTCCCTGCTACTCTGGATGTGGGGTGGGAGTTGTGGCTGTGTCCCAGCAGTCCCAGAGAGGAGCACAGGGGCTGGGGAATGTCTGTAATCCTGGCGGGGTGGACTGAGACCCCCTTTGTCACAGCCCACCTGATTCTCTGTGTTGGGAGTCCTGGGGTGGGACAGGGAGTGAAACAGGATCAAAACTSTAACAGATTGCTGTGGGCAAAGGGAATAACGTCCCAAATATCCAAACTGTTGACTCCCCCTCTCCTTGCAGCAGGGCACAGATGAGCTGCTTGGTGTCACTGTGGTGGTGGAAAAGCCCCAGGCKGGTGGTTGCCACTTTTCCCATTGTGTCTTTGCTCACTGCTTCCAGGATAAACTTCCAGAGAAGCTGTGGCTGCCCTGGATCCCTGGCAGTGTCCAAGGCCTGGCTGGATAGGGCTTGGAGCACCCTGGGATAGTGGGAGGTGTCCCTGCCCATGGCAGGGGGTGGCACTGGAAGAATTTAACGTCCTTCAACCCAAACACTTCTGTGATTCCACGATCAGGCTGCAGCCACCGGAGGGTCAGTGCTGTGTGTTCCCGTCATTCCATTGATGCTGTGGGCAGGCACAGCTGACTTTTGGCTGAGGATACTGGTCTGTGTTGGTTTTTCCCATGGGGGACACCTGAGCGGGCCGTTGGTTGAGGATGGGAAGAGCAGGTGGCCGACAATGGGGTCAGCGTTAAAAGCTTCCCTGGACATCCAGCCCTGTGCCCTCCAAAGCCACGGGAGGCTCAAGCAGGGAACGGGGTGGGGTTTCTTTCCCCCTTCCCTCCATCTGTCACCCTTAAAACTGATGTTGAAAGCAGCTTAAAGCCTCATCAGCTCTGACCCCCAGCCCCTGAACKCTGCAGAGCTCGGAGTTTCCTCCCATGCCGCATTACCTTTGGGGCCTGAAGGACTCTCATGTTCTGTCTTTGCAGATGGCCTTTATTAGCCCCAAAGGGCCAGCTGCCCTGCAGTGCCAACAGCTCCTGGATCCCCTGGATTCCCTTGGGAATTGTCAGTGGGTGTTGGACATCCCTCCAGAACTGCCCCAGTGGCGTTTGGGCTGCCTTAGGAAGAGGGAGAAGGTGATTTAGCCATAACCAGGCAATTCCCTGGTTTTAAATTGTTTTGCGGCTTTTCTAACAAACCTGTCTTTGCCTTTCTGCCTCCTCTCTTTCCTTTGTRCAGCAGCTCTTCCCAGGCCTCTTGGAGCCTGTTCCCACATCGCTGCYTCTTTCCCACATCCCTGCTCCTGCCCTGCACGCTCCCAGACCCTGTGAATCCCCAGCTTGGAATTTTCTGTAGTTATTTGTCCAGTGAAGCTGCCCCACTTCAGGCTCTGCCAGGAGGGATTATCCCAGCTGGTGGCAGGAGCGCAGAGTGAGAACTGGGAAAGGGCAAAGCAGGATCTCTGCAGGGCCTGAGTGCTGCTGCTTTGGGCTGACAAAGAGGTTYGAATCATCAGGTAAAATTCACTAGAATTCCCCAACAAACCAAATTCCTGCAAGTTTGCAAGCAGCACTGCTGGATGAGGCAGACAGGGACTGGGAGAGCCCTCTTGCCCCAAAGCTGAGGGGTTTGCCAGGGAGAAGAGACAGAAGGAATTGCCTCGGATGAAATCTTGGCCGTACCTCRGTGAGTCGATGTTTTCTGAAGGGGATTCACGTGGCTTTGCTTTGTAAGAAAATCACTGGCTTCTTGTCTGGCAATKGCTTTTAGTGCCCAGCGTGACAAAGCTGGCCCCTGCAGAGCTGCGGCGTGGGCAGCAGTGCCCCAGAATTCCTGGAAATGTCAGTACCAGAATTTGGCCAGGCTGCCACTTGGGTTTCCATGGGACTGGGACTGGGTGGTGACTGCTCYCACAAGGACATTCCCGGGGCTACATCCTAGCCCAGTGCCCCATAATCCCTCTCCTGCATGGGATGATCCTGCTGGGCCATGGCCCACCTGCCACTCCTCTGCTCCATGCCCTGATCTCTCCTCCAAAGCTCCGTGCTCCTTCTGGGCACGGCTGCACCCTGACACTGCCCAGGGGCTGGGGAGGGCGAGGGGACGGGGACAGTCCAAGCTCCCAGCATTGCCTKTGTCCCCAAGGATCGAGGGGACGGCTCTGCCGGGACAAGGAGCGAGGCTGCCAGGCGGGGTGGAAGGTCCTTGTTGGAGGTCACCAAATCCAGGCAAAGCTGGGAAGAAGCTAATCCGCTGCTGCCGAGCCAAGCTCCGGCCGTGCTGCGGGAGCTCCGGGGGGTACCAGCCCCGGGGCTGGCGGCGGCTCCGCCGGGGCCGGTCGGTCCCAGCGCCCGGGGGGAGCCCGGGCCCCTCCGAGCTCCGAGGCTGAGGGATCTGAGGCCTTGGGAGGCTGCTCCGGGCCGAGGGATCCAGTGTGGAAAGGCAGCGGCACGGCGGGGTCCGGGAGTGGCACAGAGCGTCTGCTCGGCATTCAGGAACGATGGGCTCGCCCCACGGTGCCCCGTTCTCCTCCCTGAGGCACCGGGCTCTGTTCAACCCCCGGATCCGCGGTGCCGTCAGATCCCTCACTGGCACCGCGCCCAGTGCCGCTCCCCGGGCGATGAGGCAGCAGAGGCGGCAGGCAGGGGCTGCCCCGCCGGGGTTTTCCTCACCCCAAACACCTCCCTGCGMGGGGGAGTGCAGGTGCTGTGGGGGGAGGCAGCCCCGGAGTCCCCTCCATGCCCTATCCCTGCCTTCACCTGTGCATAGGGCCAGGGCTGCTCTCAGGAGTGTCCGAAGGCCCTCGGGCGCCCTTGGAGAAGGGATGGCATCGAGACATCCACCAGGGAGGGTCTGTCTTTGGGGTTTATTTCCTTCGGGGGGYGCAGCCCCAGCCCCAGGCAGGGAATGCTGGCCCAGGGCTGTGCCTGCCGCTCTCCCCCGCTGCCGACACGGCCCCGGCTGTTGCTGTTGGATGAACTCTCCATGTTTGCTGGGGCTTAAGGCTCGAGCAAGGAGCTGTAAAAAGGGAGAACAACATCAAAAGCAGAACGTGGAAGGAGGCCAAGAGGAACGTGGCCAAGAGCCCTTTCCTTCTTTCTCTTTCACTCCATGAGGAAAATCCCCCAGCCTGTGGCACATCACTGTGCCAGACATGGCCCCGGCTCTGCCACCATGGGGCCACGTGTCGGGAACGGCCCTGACGGCAGCTCGGGGTGGGCAGGGGACAGGGGAGCCTGAGCTGGGGCAGAGGGCACAGGGGAAGAGTTCCTGATGGAGCCAGGATGGAACTGGGCTRGAGCTCCCACTCTGCTGCCCATGAGGGTTGTCCTCATGGAGTGACTTGTGTCCCTGCCTTTGGTGGCACAGGAAGGTGGGACCTGGTGGGATGTGCTTGGTGTTGGAGGCGCTCTGTGGCTGGACCCTGGGAGTCTGCACTGAGGAAATTAAGCAGGATGAGGAAGGAGACAYGGCTGCTGCGTGGGGAGGAGGTCAGTGGGTGCCAGCACCCACAGGAATCCTGCCAGATGCTGGGCAGGCACAGCACCAGCTYTGTGGTGCTCATTCCTGTGACCTCCTCACTGGGATTCCTGCCCCAGGCACCTCAGGGAACCCCACAAGGGAGCCCTGGAGCTGGTGGTGGGTTGGGAAGCGTGGCTGGCACCCGGGGTCACCTGGCAGCTGCCCCAGAGAGGGTGACCTATGCATGWGATGTCAAGGCTCTGTGACTCACAGCACGGAGCAGGGTCCCCAAGCAGGGGAGGGTCCCTAAGGAGCTGCGTCCCTTTTGGGGCACAGACTCCCCGTGCCGGGAGGTGGCTGTGCCCTGCCTGTCCTGAGGGTCTCGTGCTCTGGGAGAGAGCAGAGGAGAGGACGGGATTTGGGCTGTGCCCTGGGAACAGCCCTGGGCAGYCACAGTCCCGGCCATGGGTGACACTGCCAATACCATAATTATCAGGTGCCAGTGTTGCTGGGGTTTGGGCCTGGTTCAGCCCTGCTTCCTCCTCCCACCCTCCTCCTGGACTGGGCTGGGCAGTCCCAGAGGCACAGCTGGGCCCACACAGGTCCCCAACTCTGCCACCACCCACTGCAGCCCTTGGCATGCAGGTTCAGGAGCAGAGCTGTGCTTTGGGGAGCAGGTTCAAGTGAAGAGCTGAACTCTGGGGAGCAGAGCTGTGCTTTGGGGAGCAGGTTCAAGTGAAGAGCTGTGCTTTGGGGAGCAGGTTCAAGTGAAGAGCTGAACTCTGGGGAGCAGAGCTGTGCTTTGGGGAGCAGGTTCAAGTGAAGAGCTGAACTCTGGGGAGCAGAGCTGTGCTTTGGGAAGCAGGTTCAGGTGAAGAGCTGTACTGTGGGGAGCAGAGCTGTGCTTTGGGAAGCGGGTTCAGGGGCAGAGCTGTGCTTTGGGAAGCGGGTTCAGGAGCAGAGCTGTGCTTTGGGAAGCGGGTTCAGGGGCAGAGCTGTGCTTTGGGAAGCGGGTTCAGGAGCAGAGCTGTGCTTTGGGGAGCAGAGCTATGCTTTGGGATGCAGAGCTGTGCTTTGGAAAGCAGATTCAGGAGCAGAGCTGTGCATGACAAAGGATTCAAACCCACTGAACCAGTTTGCTGAGCACCGAGGTCTGTGGGGGAACGTTGTGCTCATGGGAACCCTCCTGGCATCACCACAGTCCCAGGACATGTGGGGTCTGCCCTGGCAGAGCAAGCACAAGTGAATTTGGGGCTGTGTTTGGGGCTTTCCTGGGTGCACAGCCAGGATTTATGTGTGTGGAAGGGATGAATTTGGTCGGGCTGTTTCCCTGCTGGAGCAGGAGCAGGTGCCACAACTCCACACTGGGAACAGCTGGGCACATCCCCACCAGCCCCACAGATCCACGGCACCCTGGCTGCTCCTCTCTCCTCCATCCAGTGTGGTGGGAATTGGGTAGGAAGTTGGAGCATCCGTCTGTTGGAGTGAGTCCAGAGGAGGCCAGCAAGGTCATCGGAGGGATGGAGCAGCTCTGTTGCAAGAAAAAGCTGAGAGAGTTGGGATTGCTCAGCCTGGAAAAGAGAAGCTTGGGGGTGACTTAAYTGGGGCCTTGCAATACCTGAAGGAGCTACCAGGAAGAGGGGGAGGGACTTTGGACAGGGCCTGGAGGGGCAGGAAGAGGGGATCGGCTTTCTCTTCTCCAGGCTGGACACCCCAGCTCTCCCAGCCTGTCTCCATAGGAGAGGTGCTCTCCTCACCTCCACTCCTGTTCCTCCCATGGCCAGAGCAGCAGAGCTCTCCGGGCAGAGTCATCCCTCAGGCACTGCCAGACACTGCCGGAGGGGTCCCTGGGCAGCAGCGAGAGCTCCCAGCCCGGCCGTGCTGCGGGGTACGTGCACACACACCACCCCCTGTGCAGCTGTGTGCAGATGTGTTTGGATCCCGCGCTGTTTATTCCCATTCCCAGCTGCTCCCAGCTGACCCTTTGGCTGGCTGTGGTGCTGGTGGGACCAGTGAATTGTTCTCAGTGTGGTTTTTGTCAGGAGCTGTGATCAGGACCCGTCTGCACCTGTGGCCAGGGATTTGGGGTGTCAGGGTGCTCTGCACTTCCTGCTCCTCAGCACAGCCTCGCTCTGCAGCCAGGGCCTGTTCCCAGGGGATTTCACCCCAAATTCACAACAGACAAGATCTGGTCCATCAATTCAACCCATCTCCCGTGCTGTGTTATCCAGCTCTGCCATGGGGTGAGAAGGGACTGCACCCAGCTGCAGCAACCGCTCGGGAAGGAGAGGGGAAGCGGGATATTCCCTGGAACAGCAGCAGCTGTTTGCACAGCGAACGTGTGTCCGTGGCCTAGGAGACCGTCTCCAGCCTGGAGAGCTGACAGTGGGAATAAAGACGTTGGGAGCCCGGAGACAAAGGCRTGATTGTTGCGGCCACAGCGCGGCCGCGGCTCGGAGGAGAGAGGCTGCTCTCAGTGTCCCTGGACGCTGCCAAACAGCAGCTGGAGCCCGTGGAAAACAACTCCCGATGCCCTTCTCGGCACCGGGACYGGCTCCGAGCGTGGAGCCCGCCTGGCACCGGGAGCCCACGCGGGACYGCGGCCCAGCAGCTGCCGGGAGAGGCAGGGCCCGGGATCGGTTCCCCGGGAGAAGCCAGGCTTTGGCTCGGTGGTACTGAAGGGAATCTTCCAGCAGTGCCTCAAGGGAAAGCACTCCGAGAATTTCTGCGTGGGTTTTACTGGACGCCGGCTGGCCCTGAGCTCTGCCGGCACTCGGGCCTGTGAGATGGGAGCAGCCACAGCTGAGGGATCCCCGGGATCCCTGTCCCCATCCTGTCTGGGCCAGCCCAGAGCCTCCACTGCTGCTCTTGGGATCCTGGATAGGGCCCGGGGATGCTCAGGGCTTCCCTTTGTGTGATCCATCCGGCCCGGGATGTGAGAGGGCRCTGAGGGACAGGGTGAGCATTCCCAGCCCCTTTCCCTGCAGAATTGCTCCGGCTGTGATGGGCTGGGATCACCTGCCAGCTCTGGATCCCTGTGGATCATGGGCCCTGGGCACCTCTGTGCAGCAGTCTGGGAGCACTGTTGTGTTCAGGTGAACGACAGAKCATTGGTCACCCTCCACTGTGTGTGTCACTCATCCATCACACACTCCCACTCCTGCCTGCAGAGCATCTCCTGGGACTTTCTGGCCTGCTCCAGCTGGAGCAGAGCAGCAAAGCCCCGGAGATGCCCCAAGCTTGGCTGAACACAGCAGAGAATTTGCAGCACCCTGGGTATTTCCTACCCACAAAGGAGGAGCTGGAGCTGCAGCCAGGTGCTCCTGTGCCCCCCCCCCCTTTTCTCCCCAGGATGGCTGCAGGAGTCCCATTCGTCGGGATCACGATTGTGCAGAGCCAGGGCCAGAGCTGGAGCCGTGCCTGGGCGCAGTCCCAGGGCTGCTCTGCTCCAGAGGGAATGGCCAGGGCAGGAAGCTCCGGCTGCTGCACACATTCACACCCTCCTGCTGCCAGGGACATGCAATGAGAAAGCCTGAGGAAAACACCAAGCACTTTGCTAGCAGCCCTTAAAGCAGCTTCCTCTCCCACCCCGCTTTTGGCTGAAGACACGGAGGTGCTTCCCCGCCTTGCTGAACACTCTGATGGCAAACCCAGGGTCTGGATGCTGTTTCTTTCTCCTGCTAGCGATGAGGAGATCCCTGCCAGGTCCTTTCTCCTCCCTCACCCTCAGACAGCCAGAAGAGTCTTTTCTTTCTCTGGGACGATGTTGCATTGATAAAAGTATGTAGACACCCACCCACTCGTAAATTACGCGGTTATTGCCAAACAGAGCTGGGCTTTGCCATAATTCCCCATGGATCTGTGCTGTGGGGAGCGCTGCTCCTCTCTCCAGCAGACCAAGCCCATCTGGAGCTGCCTCTGCAGCAGATCCCAGGGCAGCCCAGATTTCGTGGGGCTGGGTTTCAGTTGAGTCACGGGGTCAGGATGCTGGGAGCATCCAGTGCAGGACATTCGAATCCGCCCAGGAGGAGAAGCTGTTCCAGCAGAAAAGAATGAAACGGTTCACCACGGCCCGGCTGCGTGTGCAGGGCTGCTCAGGCTGTAACACTTCAAGGGGTCCAGCAGACACAAGGGCTTCCCATCTTCTCTTCCCATCACAATCAGTGCCCTGGGGCACTTCCCTATTTCATCAGACTTCCTGCAAGAAGAAATTCAATATTCAAATAACAGCAACCAAGACTTGTCCCAGTGGGATTATTTCAACCTTGGTGCATGATCCTTTGTGGGGTTTATATGCCAACATGAACACACTGGGCAGAAGACACTTTTTTGCAAACCCCAAGCATTTCTCCCACAAGTAAATAATGGAATATCCTGAGATGGAAGGGACCCACAAGGACCATCGAATCCAGCTCCTGGATGAGGGATGCTCAAGGTGGGGACACRAGGTGCAGGGATGAAAGGCCTGATCTTTGTAGAAGTGTAGGGTTTGGCAGCATCCTGGATCCCTTCAGCCCTTGGTGTTCCTTCAGCCCCACACGTCTCATGGCACTCAGGACTGCGATGGGGAGCAGGACCTGCCATGGGCACACACAGGTGACAGAGAGCAACATCACCATCTCTTCATTTTCATGCCTATGGCAGGGGGTGGGAGGAGATGAGTTTAAAATCCCTTCCAGCCCTCACCATTCTGGGATTCCACGGTTCCATGACTCCATGAGGAAACAATAGCAGCAATCCCTCCTGCACATGGTTATAGAGATGTATATGCATAAAATGTCTATTTTACGCTGTCTCTTTGTTTAGCAGCTTTAACTGCTTCAGAATTAATGGCCTGTGAAGATTAGAACCAGACGGAACCGCTGCGAGGCTCAGCTGAGGCAGCTCCTCCCGGGGGCTGTGGTGAAGCTCTGCACAACATCACGGTGCCATCCTGGYTGTTTCATTCCATTTCCTCACTGTCCTGGCAGGAAAGAAAATATTTTTTTTAAATGAACATCAGTGTTTGCAAATATGCTGATTGTTTTCAGCTTGATGCATTTTCAGTGATAAATGAACAGCAGCAAACAGCCAAGCCCCCCATCCRTGCCTTTCTTGGGGCTGAGCAGTCGGTTGTGGATGCTCCAACCCTCCYTAAGAGCAGGCTTTTTTTCCTTGAGCTATTGCAGTTTAGGCCTGATTTTCCTCTCTGAATAGAGGCTGGCTGTTGTCATCTGCCAGAGGACACATTATCTCCCTGTGCTCCTTGCCGGAGCGTCCTGGCTGGGAAGCCCCAAGGGATTACCACGGGATAATTTGGTAATAAATAGCCATATTTGTAATATTTGGTTACAAATCACATCCTAATGCGCTTTAATAACRGGGTGTGTTTACCATGCAGACACAAAATTTCTCTTTCATCACAAGCCTTCCAAGATTTCTTCTATCTGGTAATCTAAGCCTAGAGAAACCTTGGACACGATCCTTACTCCTCACTTTCATCACACTGCCAAATTCTGTTGTTGGTTCTCTTCTCCCAGACCAGAGCTCGACTCGGTGGCAGCACATGGAGAGTTTGGTGCAGGACCTTGTCAGCAGAACCATCAGCAAAGGAAAAAATTATATATTTTGCTTGCAAGCCACCATCCCTGTAATGAAAGGAGAGGGCTAGAAAGCAGCAGGGGCTCCGGTGGTCCCGATTCCTTGGATCTCCCCAGCTCCAGCCCTTCCTGTCAGCTCCGGCTCTCCACGGAAGAGCAGGGGGCATTAGTGCTGGAATTTCAGTTTCTAAACAAGTAAGGCAAGTTTCTTTCCGTGTTGCTTTGTTTTATCAATATCCTGTTTCATGGTGAAGGTTTAAAGTTGGTGATGTTTAGAGCTCCTCTGGCCCAGGCAAAAGATGAGAACTGAGTCACCTCTGCTGAAATACCTGAGTGCCTTTGTGGAGGCAGCAAGTCTGGGCTGTAATTAACACACAGCACTGCAGCCATAATTACATGCACAGCTTTGGCAGGSAAGAGGGGAATCAGGGGCACTGCTGCCCTTCTGTCCCCTTTCCCTTTCACCTGTGGCCCTGGTCACATCCTGGAGCTCCTGGTAGGGCCTGTCCAGTTCTCCAAACAGGCCCCTTTCCAGCTYGTTGTGCTGCATCACTCCTGCTTCAATGACCTTTTTATCTCCTCTCCCATCCTGTGCAGATCCCCTGGCTGCTGGAGGCAGGGCAGGAACCCAGTGTCACTGCAGGGATCGGCTGGGTGGGAGCCCTGGAGATGCCACAGGGACACGCAGAGGGACACAGAGCTGACTCCTATGGGAATGGATGCAGCTCTGCCCTGAGGGACACACGGAGCAGCAGGAGAGGARTCCTGGTGCTCCATGTACTCAGCGCCTTGGTAATCCTGAGCGGGGGATTCTGCCCCTCCCAGGTGAGCCCCACCTGCAAAGCTGCCCCAGCCCTGGGACCAACAGCACAGGGACCTGGAGCTGCTGCAGAGAGCCCAGAGGAGAACACGGAGCTGCTCCCAGGGCTGGAGCCCCTCTGCTCTGGAGCCAGGCTGGGAGAGCTGGGGGTGCTCACCTGGAGAAGGGAAGGAGCCAGGGAGAGCTCAGAGCACCTTGCAGGGCCTGAAGGGGCTCCAGGAGAGCTGGAGAGGGACTGGGGACAAGAGATGGAGGGACAGGACACAGGGAATGGCTTCCCATTGCCACAGGGCAGGAATAGATGGAAAATTGGGAAGGAATTGTTCCCTGGGAGGGTGGGGAGGCCCTGGCATAGGGTACCCAGARCAGCTGTGGCTGTCCCTGGGTCCCTGGAAGTGCCCAAGGGCAGGATGGAGGGTCCTTAGAGCATCTTGGGACAGTAGGAGGTGTCCATGCCCATGGCAGGGGATGAACTTTAAAGTAGGTCCGTTCCCTGCCGACCCATTCGGATGATGGATCCGTGATGAGGMGGAGGAGAGGCTGGGAACAGCAGGACTGTGAGGTTGCAGAGCTCAGGTTCTCAAACCCTGGTGGGACCCACCAAGATCAGTCTCATTCCAGCCACTTTCCCCATCCTGTTTTTGCAAGAGCTGTGTCCCCATCTGAGAACTTTGAGCAGTTGCCCCGATTGAACAAGCTCTGTTGCAAACCTACACTCATTCATTAATGCTCAGGCTATTCTTATTCCATCCCCTCTTTAATAACACACATTCTCACCAGTGCTTATTTGGGATGACTGTGGGCAGGTTTTGAAACCAGATATAGGCTTGGCAAAACACTCATTATGGCTGTGGCTCATCTTCTCAACCCAGAAATTGCATCTTCCCCCAGTGCCCCAAATCTGCTTCCATTTGCTGAAGCAGCAATTTGTCTTTGAAGGCGGTTGGTTTTTCTCGGTGGTTTCACATTTGACTTCTCAGGTTTCCTGAGGAATTTGTTGCAGACTAATGTTTAATCATGCTYTGGTAGGGTGACAGCTCGAGTTCAGCAAAAATACTGCTAATGTTCAGATCTGGAATAATTTAATTTAAAAGCAGATGCTTTCCCAAAGGAATGGATTTATTTAGATACTAATTTTAGGGAAAGGCTTGGGCTGGTTACAACCAGCACTACTCTGTCAGCATGTAAAGCTCTGTGAAGCGCATTCCTGACACTTGTGACAAACTGATTATCCCTAATTCTCCCTTCCAAAGACTCCATGGCCAAGGAGAGGAGACAACAGCCATCAGAGCCTGTTCTCAGAGGGAGGAGAATTAATTCACTGACTTTGATAACTGCTCTGAGGCCAACTCTGACAGAAGTCAGCCATTAACAAAAAAATGGGAGTGATGTCTACATGGGACATGACTTCAATCAGATTGCCTTTCCAAAACTCCCTGTGCAATGAGAGATTAAAAGGTTCTTTGCTGGCTAAAATCAAACACTATGAAGGTTTCCAAGTGGTCTCCTAGCAGGAGCTGGACATTGTCCTGGCCTCTTCCGGGTTCAGTTGGGGTTTACAGAAGCCACAAGCCCAGTCTGCAGGGTTTTCAGCTCAGATTTTGGCTAAAATCTTTAATCAGTGATTTAGGAATGATATGGGCTTGAACTGCTCACAGCAAAGGCTCCTCCTGTGGGGAGGAGAACTCCAGTAGCTCTTCCATGGGCTGTGGATGCTCCTCTTGGAAGGAATGGCCTGAAAGTCACCTTCAGGGAAGTGCTGAGACACTTTAAATAMCTTGTGTCATCTCTCTGGGCACTAAATGACCCCGCAGCTTCCCAAATTCCCTATTGCCTCTACAGTTTCTCCTCCTACCTCAATTTCAGGTTCACTCCACCCCACGTATCTTCAGCATGTCTGTGGCTCGCAGGTCTTGAACAAGCCGAGAACTTGGGCCAGTCGGTGACCAGAGGATTTGCTCTTGAGCAGAGACTCCACTGTGTGTTTCATTAGGATGTGTAACGACCTCTGGGGACTGGTTTTAATTTGGGAAAGAATCCTTGAGTCATTCAGGCTCCCAAGGAACCATCTCCCCCACTTTCACGTGGCATCTTGATGTCCTGAGGCTTTGCTTGTCTGTCGCCGACGCCTTCATCTCTGCCTGACAAGAGTTAATTGCCACCGCGCTCTCTGATCTTCACGACTCTCCTGTCATCTTCCTCACTCCCTCTCCAGGAGCCTTTTCCCAAGCCTGCTCTGCCTGTACCGTTCCCTGTTCACTGACTGATGCTGGCACTGAACACCTCTATTTATAGATGCCTTTAGCACTTATTTCTTTATCGCTTACTTTGCCTGGCATTTCATGCCCTTCATTTTCCCAGCTGCCGCAAACCTTTTTCAGATCAAGTGATTTGGGAGTACTTTGGACAAGGGGGGCTTTGATTCCTTCAGAGTTTGTTTTCTTCCCCTTAAAAGCAGTTTTTAATGCAGATACCACTCCCCAGCTGAGTGCTGCTATTAGGGATTCATTCAGTTTACCAAAAACTTGAAAATAGCTGAATTGGGCTGTTTGGTTGCCTGGATCTTTGGCTGGTGGATGCTTCCAATTATAATCAATTCACAGAGGTGGGGGTCTAAATTTTCCTTAATTCCTGCCTGTCTGCTGCYCTGCTGTTTTCTGTGATAAATCCTCTTGGCTGCAAAAATTAAAATGCCAAGATAATGCTTAAGATCAGTTGCCAACAGCCTCCTCTGCTGGGCCCTAAGACYTGCCTGCTCTCCCCAAAGCCTGTTTTATCTCTCAAAAGGCTGGGAAGGGGCTGTCTCTCAGTCTTTTTGYTTCTGCCATTGCTCAGACTTTCTACTTTTCTGCCTTTTTTGAATTTCATAGCCTGCCAAGATTTTTTTCCCCTCGGATTATCATTATTTTCCACGCTTTGTATGAACGTATTCCTATTCCAAGCAACTGTAGCGCATTCACCCCCCCCTCCGCCCCCTTTCTTAAAGTCGCTCATTTTTGGGAGATGAATAAGAATTTCAATGGGAATTCTCCCCCAAAGTACTGACAGCTGCTGTCATTTCCCCCAGCTCTCATGTCTTTTTAAAGCAAGAGCAGAAAGAGATGTAGAAAAATCATGGCAGTTTGTGGCCTTTGAGCACAAGCTTTGGATATTATCGGCATTTTGTTCCTCCTGGCGATGATGGAATTTYGCAATCAGGTCTCCAGGTCTGCTGTGGAGTCCCAAGGGAAGAAATCGCCTTCTAGAGCCTGTGTTTACGTTGTCTCTTCCAGAAAGCTCGGGTTTAACAACATGGTGATTAAATTAGATGACAGATTGAGTTTCATCCTTCGGCATTTTCAGGCAACTTTTAATTCCACTGTCAGCCACCCTCCGGTTTAGCTCTAACTGGAGCAGCTCTGCTGCTGCTGTGCCATGCAGCCTGTGCTGCACTTCCCCTTTGCTCCTTGGGACCAGTTTCTCCAGCTACACGCTCATCCCAGCCACTGCCTTCCTTCTTTTCCTACTCCAGCTTCATATGTGAGACAATTCCTTGGAGTTCAGCTCTCTGCCCCAGCTCAGGGGTGAGYTGATTCATGCTCCTGTGCTTTGGCAGCCAGGGCTTGGAAGCGGGGGCAGGAAACCTTTCCAACTGCAGCCTGAAAACCACCTCAGTGAGGTGAGGTTTGAGTGGTGTGGGAGGTTCAGGTTCCAGGGATGCGGAGCCAGCTGGGATTGGTTACCTGGTGCTGGGAGCTGCCAGTCCAGCCCAGCACGAGTGGCTGGGGCTGAGGGGCTCTCAGGGGCAGGGACCCAGCTCTGGCTCCTCAGGCGAGCCCAGAGGAAGCCACAGAGCTGCTCTGAGGGCTGGAGCCCTTCTGCCCACAGCAGGAGTGGAATAGGACAACCCTTAAGGGCCCTTCCCAGCCAAGCCAGTGTGGAATTCTCTACTCAAGCAGGGCTGAGCTCTGCCCTTGCAGCCAAGGTGACACTGCTTTTAATGCACATGGAGACTTTGCTTCTAGACTGTTTTCATGAAAAGGTGTTTTTCATGCAATTTTCTTGTGCAACTCATATTTAGAGCTGCAGCATCTGCATGAAAGCCACCCACCCTTGATTTGCATGCCTGAACTGCTGAGAGTGCAGAACGGGACCAGTGGTGGCTGYGCAGCTCAGGGTGAGCATCATGCATGCCCTTCCCAGCCCACACGGCCTTCACAGGGACCATGCAAATGTGTGGCTGCCCAAACAGAAAATAAACAACAGAAAATGCCCTGGGAATTCTTCAGGCAGCCAAAGTGCCCTCAGCCACCTCCAGGAACCAAGGGAACTTCAGGAGAGTCAGGTTTCTAAAGTGGCATTTCCAAAATCAGACTTGGATGCTACTGTACACAGGGTGTCCCAACTCCTGCCCAGGCTGGGAGCAAGAGGAACAAGGTGATAGAGATTTAAGAGAAAGAAGATGAAGAGTTATGGAACTATTGGAACATGGATGAGTGATGCAGGCAATGTATGCATGTGGTACAGTCTTTGCAAAGGCAATCCCCATAGCACATTGCAGGGAAGCTGCGGATTCAGGAGAGTTCACCAAAAGCAGGGAGGGCACCTGTGGAAGACACTGGGAGATCAGCCACCTCAGGAGGGGAAGGAAAGTCAGAAATTATGCGATGGAATCAGAGCAAATCCTAAATGGGCAAGAGAAGATGCAGCAGAAAGCCTCTTTTTTTTTTTTTTTTTTTTTTTTTTTTTTTGTAACATGAAAATAGAGGAATTCGAAGGCAGGACCATCACCCTCTGTAAGTTGTAGCCACAATGAAGTGCTGGCCCTGGCTTAGCAGACTGCTGGGTCCCAGGATTGCTCAGAGCAGTCCTGAGGAGCAGTTTGGAAAGAGTGTGCTGTGAAAAGTCCCGTCCCAGGCTCCAAGCAGCCCAGGAGGAGACTCAGCATGAGCAGATCACCCCTGTTTGGCCTGGCCTTGCCTGGGCCTGGCACGGCACACCTGGCACAGCCCATCTGGCAAAGCACATCTGGCACAGCCCATCTGGCACAGCACACCTGGCACAGCACACCTGACACTGCACTGCACATCTGGCACAGCTGTCCCCAGGCAAGAGGTCCCACACCAGCTGTGGCTGTTGATTGCCTTTCCCAATTCCCTCATTTTGTCCCAGCAGGTCTCCCAGCAGAGGCCTGGAAGTGCCCTGGACACCATGTCCTTCATCTCAGCAGCCTCAGGTCTCCCCTCCTGAGCTGCAGGTGAGTGCTCAGAACTCTCCCCTCTGCTGCTCTCTGCTCCGCATCTTGTACCTGCTCACTGTGGAAGGAGCAGTAAATGAAACCACCCCAGGTCCTGGTCCTTCTCACACTCTCCTTGTCAGTGAAGGGTATGACTTGCACAAAACTTCCTGCAGATCCTCAGGGCCTGATGGAGAGGGCTCTTTGCAGATGGCTCTTCCCCAGAACAGTCGTCTTCTGTCTCATCAGGCAGCTTTTGTCAGTCCTGGTTACATGCTTCGTCTAGTTCAGGCTGGGAGCTCCTCAGGGCCCAAAGACCTCTCACCCTCTCCTGTCCCCCGAGTGTCCTGTGCATCAGAAGCAGGACAGAAATAGCAAATCACCATYGAAGTGATCAGGAGTAATTTGGGAGCTGTGTGTTGCACACAGCAAGGAAGGAAACATCCACGGCTGCACCAGGGAGAGCAGCACTGAGTGGAGAATGTCACAATCCCCTCTGTCCCCCACTTGGGAGTTTGAGGAGAATAATTTGATTGAAAGGCAAATCCTTTAATCTGCAGATATAAATCAGCAGAGTGGCAGAATTGCTTAGGAAGGAACATATCATATAGGGCATGTCCTGTATGTCTTTTCCCTTTAAACAACCACAGGCCCTCCAGCTGTTAACCTATTTATAAAAGGTAACTTAAGGCTACGCGCAAACTCCTGAGGGCATTTCGTTCTGTCATTACAACGCAGACTCAATTTTTCTGCCTCAGAATAATTGGGCTGGGTTCATGAAGGCCCAGGCTAGAGCAGAGATCAGCTCTGGTACTAACAGCCCTCTCCAGAGGAGCAGGAGGAAGCCCTCCAGAAGGCCAGGCTGCCTCGTGCTTCCCAGGACAAGGCTCTGCTGGGAGAAAGAATGATGCAAATATCAGCTACTGCATCATGACAAGGCACTGCAGGTTCTTCTTCTCTTYGCACAGGACAAATCCTGAGCTCCGGTTCCTGTGCCGTGTGGGAGAAGTGTCCCAGGTCACTCACAGTAGGACCTGTGGTGCAGGACAGCAGCTGGAGCTGTGTTTTCTGGGACCATGAAACTCACTGCCCCAGCCTCAGTGCAGCCCCATAGCCTCCTTCCTTCACCTTCATCCTCCTCCTCCTCCTCTGTGCCCCACACCAGGTTACAGCTGACGGAGAGATTCCAGATCAGGAGATCATGGGGTGTGCCAGCTGCAAGGCAAATCCCATGACCAGTCAGAGAGCCTTGACAAGTCTCCAGGATGGCAGGGATCCCTGGCCAAAATTCCATGCCTTCCATTGTGCTGGAGTCAGCTTTGATGAGCAGAACAGCCCTGTCTGGCTGGCAAATGTCTGCCAGTGACCCACAATGCCTTTGTTGTCTCCAGAGCAGTGTCCTGCCTTGCTGAAAGTTACCTTCTCCTTGCATCCCTGATCCACGATAGGGAGTGATGAGAGGAGGGCTGTTTTGTAAGAGCATTCAAATTCACTGAGCTGCTTACAGACATTCATTCACTTTCAAAAGTGAATGAACCAAAATTTCCTGCAAATCAGTCTGCTGGGTKTTGCTCCAAGTGTGGAGGCAATTCCCTGCTCCACTCCAACTCTTTTCAAATTTGGTGAGGAGTTTTCCTTCTTGATAGAGTTTGGGTTTGTTATTTTCTGCCTGCCCTGCTGGGCACTCATTTTTGGATGTGACCCCTCCACAGGCTCTGCCGCTCGTCCAGAGTGAGTGAGGGATGCGAAGAGTGACAGTTCAGCCCTCGGCTGCGCCAGTCCCTGCGGAACCCGGACAGCCCCCGCAGCGCTGCCCCCGTCAGGCACCCACCTTTGGCTGTCACATCCCGTGCTTTGAGCCGGGAATGACAGACTCCTGCAGGAAAGCTGCCCGGTCCATTACGGCTTATCTCCAGCACTTGTGCTGTCAATGCCCTGGGATCGGCTGTGTCACCAAGCGTCCTTCATTTGCACCGGCTCCCATCAAAGCGGTGACAAATGAGCGCTCCCCAGGCTGAGCATTCCCTTTCCAGCTCTCCCAGTGCCCACAGGTGACTCATCAAGCGTGGATCAGGCCCACACCGAGAACAGCCCCAGAGCTGGCCGGCCTTACCTGCCCTGCTGCTAATGGGGCTGGCCAGGAGTGACTCCTTAGGGAGATGAGCCAGATCCTTTCCCTTTTCCCCAGCCACTTTCACTGTTCGGCTTGATGAAAGGGCAGAGCCATTGCCTGAACACCTTCTTTTCCACCAAACAACCCCCACTTTGCTGTGACAAGGACAGACACACCTGTGGTGTCTCATGGATTTTGTTTGCCTTGCACTGAGGACATTGGTTCATGCTGCCCTCACTTCCAGGCCACATGGGGACAGAGAGGACTTGTAGTCTGGAAGAGCAAGTGGAGACAYAGGTTATATTCTTTAGAGGGACAAACAAAGATAAAGGAGATGCTTTGAATTTTTGCATAGGGGAAGTATGTGAGGAGGCAACAAATGGAGTGTGGCCTGAAGTTACTCCCAGGCAGCAGAAAAGAGACTTCAGATTTTGAACTAACCAAGGAAGTTTCATATTAAACACTGCCCTGGGAAATAGTGTTAAGGTGGGATAGAATAATAAAGTAGCCATGAGTTCTTCTGGGCGAGGCTGGTAAGCACAGGAACAGCTAAGGGGACACATCAATCAATTGTTCACCTAGAAAGAGGCCCAGCTGGGATTTCATTGATGATTTTTYCATTACATTAATGATTTTTGATGAGTTACAGGAATTCACCTGTGTGGAAGATGGAGGTGCAGCTCATATTATATAACKTCCTCCTTCCCTCCCTCCCCTTGTGCAATTCCACAGGGATGTTTAGATTAATGTGGACAGTTCCCTGCTGCAATTTGTAGTTTACAGTGGACACACCTATGGCACTAAAGGGCTCTACCTGCTCTGCTGTATGATTTCAGGTGTGCCTGGCTGGGATTTGGGCGAGGTATCAGAGCTGTTGTTTGACAGGGAGAAGCCTGAGCACACCGTGTCCTCAATTCACCCAAGGTTTGCTCCTGTGTGACCACTGCGCAGTGAAGACCTGGCTTTGGGCTCTCAGGTTTTTCTTTCAGGGAAAAAGTTCCAGGCTCAGAATTTAGAAGAAATTAMCCAGAAGCTCTTTATGAAGCCAAAAGCAGGTCAGCCGAGGGATCAGACATGCACCCTAACATGATGCGGATGGAACCCCCTGCTTTTTGTTGTATTATTATGTTGGAACCCCCCTGCTTTTTGTTGTGCTACTGAGTCCGTCGCACAGGCACGGGAAGCACTCTCCTGACCTCTCCTTTCTCCGGASAGCAGAAAGGCTCCAAAGGGGAAGAGAGGTGGATTTCTTAARGAGGGAGAGGGATCTTTAAGTGTTTGATGATTGGGGTAAACTGGGACAGCCCTGAAATTCAAACTGCTGCTCAACCCTCCCAAAGAAAGCCATTAGGATGCTATTTTATCTTGGAGCTTAAAAATAGCACATGGTGCAAGCAGTTGTTATGGATCTGCCTTTCATCAGGACATGGGATTTCCCCCTACCAGCTCAGTCTCTGGAAAGGTATCCAGGCCTGGGAGGTTGGGAGAGGGGTGGGCAGAAGGTRCAACTGAACCCTGCCTGGATGGGGTGTGCGCCCTTCCACACCTCATGCCAAGGGTGTTTCCTCCCTCCAGTGACCAGACATGAGACACACCTATTTTTGTTTTAATTTAGTCACCACGCTTTGATTTTCTTATCTGGAAGGACAGCGTGTCCCACATTTTCATGATTTAGKAGCTCTGTAGCTCCTTCTGGGCAGATGGGTGACACAGAGCCCTCGGGGACATGCAGGAATCTCGCTGTCAACAGACAGGGGATGGTGTCCCTCCCTCTTGCCTGGGTGAACTCCCAAAGTACGCTGTAATGGTTTATCCATGAAGAATGAAGCTGAGTTCCTCCTACATGGTTGGTGACACTGCACCAATCCRGTGTCACCTCACTCTCATCTGAAGGAGTTTCAGCCATGGGAAATGGTTTCACTGAGAGCAAACAGCTGAGGTTACTGTGATGGTGGATGAGGGAACAGTGACTGGTGTCACCTGCCTGGACTCATGCAAAGTGTTTGTCACTGTTCCACATGACACCCTTGTCCCCAAAGTGGAGAGATAGGGACTTCATGGRCAGAGCACTTGGTGGATAAGGAAGGGGCTGGATGGTCACACTCAGACTTGTGGTCACCGGGCTCRATGTCCAAGTGCAGAGCAGTGACCAGTGGGTTGCTCGGGGGTCGGGGAGACTTCAGTTCCCCTTATAGTGTCTAAAGGAGCTCCAAGAGAGCTGGAGAGGGACTTTGGACAGGGGTCTGGAGAGACAGGACAGGATGAAATGGCTTTAGGGTGAAGGAGGGTAGATTTAGAATGTTTATTTGCAAGGAATTCCTGGCTGGGAGGGTGGGGAGGCCCTGGCACAGGGTGCCCAGAGCAGCTGTGACTGCTCCTGGATCCCTGGATGTGTCCAAAGCCAGGCTGGACAGGGCTTGGAGCACCCTGGGATAGTGGAAAGTGTCCCTGCCCTTTGCASGGGTGGAATGGGGTGATCATTAAGGTCTGTGTCAACCCAAGTCTGTGATTCCGTGACTGTGCAGTTGTGCCTGCTGTAAAAACATGGCCTTTTACCCCTCACCRTCCTGCCATCGACATTTCATCCCTATATCCTGTTTTCCTGCTCTCCTGCTGTCCTCCTGAAGACGCATTTCTGGGCCAGAAGGGCCACGGAGGATTAGAAGCAGCAGCAGCACGAGTGGCCCCTGCTGTTCGGCCACCTGGAGGGGCGTCTGGGCGCTCCATCTGTCCCTGGGCACTGCTTTATCACAAGACTCCTTCCAGCTCCTTCACCGCATCCGTGAGTTCTGTGCAACATAGGGATGCACACRCTCCAAGATTTCTTCTCCGCCTTTAAATGCTGTCCTTTCCTGTCCCACCTCACCCTTACCAACGCATGGGATCTCCTTCATCCCCTTAGCCTTGTCCCCCCGTCCCGTGTCCCTCAGCTCCTCTCTCT
>NW_026623318.1:989569-1012131 GCF_030028575.1 Malurus melanocephalus
GGAGCGGGAGCTGCCAAGGCGCGGCTTTGTTGCTCGGGAGCAGGGGCTGGGGTGGATCCGGGGATCTGGGGGGCCCTCGGGGTTCCCCGGTGTTGCTCCCGCAGRGTCCCTTTGGGTCTGACTCCCCCGGGCACAGGGAACCGCGGGTTTCGCTCAAGGGCGGCGCAGCGGTGCCGCACTTCTCCTTGGGACCTCCCGAAACTTTTTGTACCGTGTTTCCCCCCGTCCTTCCCCGCTCTGCTCCCTTTGGATCCCTCATATTCCCGGCTTTATAAGGCTGGCTGCGGGCTCGCAGCGGGACACGGGCTGAGGGATGAGCATGGGCAGAGCCGCGGCGCGGAGCGCTGGGTGTGGCGAGCCGGGGATGCGCCAGGCTCGAGGCCTCTGCTCAGTCATCGCAGCCTCCGCCGAGCCATAAGTACAGAGCGGGCCCGGTTTCGGGATGAGCAAACTTCTCCTACAGAGCACGGCCAGGTTATGAGATACCAGAATTAAACAAATGTTCGCCACGGCGTGATGCAGGGTCGCTGTTAATAAGTTTAAACTCAACGTGGTGAGGTTTTTTGGTTCTGCAGATGCTGTTCTGCTGCCAAAAGCTGCTTCTAAGTGTATCCTGGTAGTATGAGTGTTGTCAGCTCTTCCTCTCTTAGAGGGGYGTTTTAAAAGCCTGGTCTGTGAACGTCCTGAACCTGAATTTAGATGTTTGGTTCCTTTTAGGTGATTCTTGACTTCTCTTACTTAGTTGCTCCCTTGCTTATTTCTTTCCCCCAGTACTTGCATGGATTTACCAAATTAGCTCATTGATTTTAGCGTTTTTTAAAAAGTTTTGATTAATTTTTCAAGCTGGATTCATCTATTCAATGAACCACGTTCTTCCCAGCTTACAATTTCAGCTGAAAGGCTTCTTGAGTAAGACAATAGCCATCCAAGCCCTGCTCAATGTTTCAGTGGTGGAGTAACAAGCCTTGCTCGGGGCCTCCTCCAGCTCTGCATGTGATGCTGCTGTAGCTTCATTTTGTAAACTGAAGAGACAGGACTGCGCTGGAGTTTTACAACTCTGAAGCTTGTTTTCTCCTTGCCAGGGCCTGACTGTCCCGTCTGGTGTGTTTCACTGGTGTTAAATCTGTAAGGTGCTGTTGCATCTTCATTAACTCCTCCTGTATTTGAGAAAGAGGAATTGTAATTCACAGTAATTCAGGTTCACAATACAATTGTGATAAAGGTGATATTGTCTGGACAGACCTGTCTCTTAAATTTACTTTATAGGTTTTTGTTTGTTTTTCTTTGCAAGAACTGATGAAATCTCTGATTATCCTTTCAGATGCATTTTGGAGGATTCCTGGGCTCTTTTTAATTTTTGTACTCTGTATTATTTTTTGCCTTTTTGCATCAGAAGAGATGGGCTTTTTCATTTTGAAAAAGGGCTTAACTTACTTGGTATTGCAACAGCAGCAATATCCTGTGTCTTTTGTTTTGTTTGGTAATAATTGCATGTTAGTGACAGATAATAAGCTTGGAGGCAGAATAGCTGATCTGTTTGTGACTGTGATTGTTGACTCTGAAGCTGAAGGCCGTGGATATTATTAAATCTGTTTTTATGTGTCTCTGCAGAAATGACATCAGGGAAAGATCAGATAATACAAAGAAGTGYCAGTGGTTTGAAGATGCCAGCCCTGGGAGTTCAGCTAGAGCCCAGTGTTGCCATGGGTACAGTTTGTGGGTCACCCCTGGTTCCCCCTGAGCCCTCAGCTGATATTAAGAGAGGCTTATGTCACTCCTGTCCTTAAAGAACAAACGGGGAGGCTGTTGGAGGACGCTTATGGCAGCGGATCCTCGCTGGGGCTTTACTGTCTGACTTTATCAGCTTGCTCCTCCAAAGCCAGGGCTGTGTCAGGCACTGTCCCTGTGCTGGCCACTGATCCCAGGCAGGCTCCAGGAGTGTGGGACACCCCGGCTCTGCTCTGGGAACTGCAGGACCTCACCCTTGCAGGATATCTGGAGATCTGTTTTAACAAGTTGCCTAATTTGTCTGTGGGAGCTTTGAAGGTTGTGAGTGCTGTGGTAAATGATCAGTGCTGTCCTGTTGGGTGAGCATTGGAGTGACCAGGGGGTGAATAATCACCCCACAARCTCCCAGGCACTGCCGAAACCAACCTGGGCTTACTCTGGGAGCAGGGTGTGCTGGTAAGTGTCATTTACAGATGGAAATACTAATTCAGAAGTATTTGGGTTCAGTGCAYTGGTTTGTTCCCTCACAGGGACACCAGGCAGTTTAAGTCAAGGTTTTAAATAGCAAAGTATTGCCTAAATTGTTCTGTGATGATATTAAACACCCCCACGCCTCCAACAGCCTGAGCAGTAGGAGCACCAAGAGAACAGAAGCAAATCRGGTTTTTGGAGGGGCAGAAGGTGAGGCTGAGTGGAGGCTGGGGCAGGACTGGATTTCCAGCTTTAAGCTCGTTATGTGAAGTSTGATGGGTGCTCAGTTGAAACAAATGAGTTACGTATTCCTGCTGGTAAAAGGGCTGACACAGCTGTAATTTCAGCGAATGGAGCTGTAATTATATTTGAGGTCCCAACCTCTGTAGTATTTTAGTGGTTGCCTCTCTTCCCTAGAAATAAATGAATCTGAGCCATTAAATCAGATGTGAGTTCTTGCAGAGTTCAGGTCTGGTTTMCACCCATTGCTGTTGACATGTTCTTGCTCTTGTGTACCTCAGGCTTAAACTTCCCTGCTGTTTGCTAAACCAGTGATGTCTCCAGCTGAGAACTCAGTACTTGAGCTGCATTTGTCTCTCTGCAGAGTGTGTTGATGTGCAGGCTTCCAAATTCTGACTACACCAAACTTRTGACTAAGGGAAGCCACTGGTCGGACAGGGTTTCAGTCTGTCAGGGTGAATTCAAGCTACTTGCAATTCAGATGAAAGTGATGGTTACTTGAAAGTGAAATAATGTGTAACTATACCTTGGTTTGGTCCAGAAAAAAAAMCYCAAATAATTTATCTTGCTAGGCCAGACATAGATTGGAAGATAAAATTCCAGTCTCCTCTGCCGAGAATGAAAAGTTCAAGGCATGTTACTCATTGTGTTGTTGCGCATCAGATTGCAGACAACAGAATTATAATTTGTGTAGGTACTTGTGGAGTTTCAAAGGCAAATTGAAGAAGCTGATACTGCTCTGAAAGGCAGAGTTATTTCCTGGAACTCTGTGTTTATGCTTCCTGTCCCAAATAAAACAGATGAATCTTTTGCTTAGCCAAATGTCTGTGTTCACAGCTTCCTCGTGCTTTACCAGCTATTGAACTGATTCTTTCTGTGCTTTCTTTTTTTCCTCCTTGAAGGCAAATGAACTGATAGGCAGCTGTAGATCAGAGAAAGCAGGGGTCTGTGATTACAGCAGACAGGAGRGTGGCAGAGAGCTCGAGCCTTGAGCCGGAGCCACCAGTGCTGCGTCACCCCCACAGAGTTCATATGCCTGAAGAAAGGGTGGATGTCCTTTGGAGCAGGTCCTTGGGAGATGATGGAAAAACTGGGCTGAGCAGAGCAGGTAGGACCCCTGCAACCCGTGGGGGCATTTGTCCTCCTACAGCTCAGAAACCAATTCCATGGCTTAGTGTTCTGCACATATGAAGGAATTTCTCGTGGGAAGAAAAGGTCAGCAAAATCAGTTGCTGTAGATGTTATGCAGATTTTAACTTGGTAATGAGAAGAATGAAATACTTGTGGCTCACACTGGTGCCCTATGTTGCTCATGGGGAGGCTTCTTAATATTCTGTTAGAAATTATTAAATATTAAAGTTATTAAAAATTATTGGGAAATGTGGCCCCAAAGGATTATGAACAGACAGAAGTGTGATGCTCTAGCACTCTTAAAAATTGCATCTTGACAGTGCTGAGGATTTATCCCAAACAAGATCAGTCTTTGTCTCCTCTGAGTAAAAGTTACTCGTTTTTGTATGCTGCTGTAAGTGCCTGTGTTTTGGAATTCTGGAGAGGAAAACTTTTAGCAGTTGCTGSTCTAGAAAACACAGGAGACGGCGTGTTACTGGGGAGTGTAGGTGACTCCCTGGATGAAAAATGGCTGTGTATGTAAATGATGCTGTATTCCAGCTCCATAATGCACATTGTTCCCTGGAAATGTCTGCTGGAAGGTGGGAGGGTGGTGGGTTATTTATTCGGTTCTCCCCTGGAGGCAGGGAGGGAAGGGGCTGACTTCTCTCTCGCTTTTAGGAAAGGCTGCTCCTTGTTGCTCTTTTAATCCTTGCCTTTTTTCCCCCCTGCCCCTTAGAACTTTTCTCGGGGAGAGTGGCAATTGCTGAATTCGTAGTTGCTCCGGGGAGTAGCAGGATACCAACATTGAGATAAAGCTCACAATGTCCCTGTGATTTGAACAAAACTAGCAAACAAAATAGTTGTAGTTGCATTATCGAGGGAGGTCTAAGTAATGCAATAGGCCCTGGATTAGCTTTCCTTTGCCAAGGTTGGATTTCCAGCCTCTTGGAGCTGCAGCTCTTCTTGTAAAGAGAGTTTGGTGTAGACAAACACCRTGCTGGAGTCTGCACCCTGCCCAAAAGGAGTGTGCTGGCAGGGTGGAAGATGGGCTGTGTGGGTGCGAGGAAGGTTAAATATCAGGTGTATCCCTGAGCGGGTGACGTGCCATGCACGGTGTAGCTGCAGATTAAATGGGATGAGCACTTTGCCCCGACTGCGTGCTGGCTATCAGGCTACTCCAAGGAGTTGCAGGAGCCTGCTGGGAGAAGTATGCACTTAATCACATCCATTAGCATGATTAAAATCCTGATTAGCCTGTGTCACTCACTCCCATTTTCCACCCACACTTCACCCCATTTCATCCGGGGTATTTGCAAGTAGGAGTAGCAGTGAGGCCGGGAAGGGCGCGGGCTCCAGCCACGGGATGGCTTTTAAATGGATCCCAGGATTCTGGGCTTTTTGTTGGTTACCAAGTTCCTCAGAAAGCTGCCCAGCTACTGTCTGAACAGAACATCTGAAAAATCAGCCCCTCACAGCTGGAGGAGCCTCAGCAGGACTGTGGGGAATCCAGTTGAGCATGCAGTGGGCTGGTCTTGCTCGTCAGTCGGGTGCTCAAGGCTTGCTCATGTTCCATATCTGGTGCATCCTAACGCTTGAATTTTAACATCCTGTGTGCTGAGGAACTCCTCATGCTGGCTGGCACCTTGGAGCAGGGTTGTCCTTGCCTCCAACAGCCAGGGCTAAAATGGCTGGAGAACAAGTTTGGAAATGGKATTATAGGGAAAGACAAGGCTGAAATTTAGGTTAGGAAAACTGCAGATCAGCTGGTTGGATTTGGACCAGAAGTGGGAAAAAAGGCAAAAAATGAGGTAATTCTGTAAACTCCTTTGTGCATAAACTCACTTTTTTAAAAACTTCAGTGGTTGGGGAGATGATGTACATATTTAAACTGGATCTTTTTGGAAAAGCAAAYGTCTCTGAGCATTAGGTCATACACTTCCAACACATTCCCGCCTGGGAGTGAGTCACTGTTCCTTTTGTAAAATTGTATTAGAGCTACATCATCCCCAAAAGCTGTTTTTCAGCTGAATTTAGGGTGTTGACACTTGCTCTAAACAAAGTARAACTATGGGAGCATTTATCAGACCGATTTCAAAGTGTGTTTACATACTCCGGAGCTGYGACTCCCGAAGTGCTGCAGCTCAATTCTCATTTGTGAGTGGAAACCCTCAGCTCGCACTGAGGATTGGAGCAAATATCTCCATGTAACTTAACTGATGTTTGTGAAGTACTTAAAATCCTCTGGAAGGGGCAGAGAAACACCCAGGTGTTTTTACCTGGTCTTATTTCTCCCCCTTCCCCCAACATGTTTCTCAGAGTGACTGTGGTGTGGCAGCTCTTGGCTGTAGATAACTCTGGCAGTTTGTCCTTCAGGAGCTGATACTGAGGGTTTGTTTCCATGTTGTGACTTTATTTTCTATAACAAAACTCACTTGAGKTTCCAGCCTTCCCCCACTTCATTCCTTCTATCAGGTTGTTGTGCCAGAAGTTCAGTGCAGTGAAATAGGGCGGTGAGAAATGGGTCGGTGCTCAGGTGGGATTTCTGCAACTAATTTTAGAAGCTGCATCGATTCTGTTAAAGGGGACTTGGAAACAACTGCTTGGGGAAGGGGCTGTCTAGCACTCATCAGACTGGCTTTGTTGGGGAAAAGGTGACGGAGAAATGCTGTCAGTGGGATGAGTAAGAGCATTAAAGCTTGGGGTGAAAAATCCCACCCCAGATCATACAGACCTTCACTGGAAAGGCTTAGGCTGCCAGGCACAGCTGGATCCCAGAATGGTTGGAGTTGGAAGGARATCACCCAGTCCAAGCCATGCCCAGGCAGGGTCACCTGGAGCAGTGACACAGGAACATGTCCAGGGGGATTTGYGATGTCTCCAGAGAGGGACACTCCAGACCCTCCCTGGGCAGCTGTTCCAGGGCTCTGCCCTCTCCATGGAAAGAGGTTCTTCYTCCTGCTGGGTGGAACTTGGTGTGCTTTGGTTTGTGGCCRTTGCTCCTTGTCCTGTCACTGGCACCGCTGGCACCATYGCCTGGCATTCCTTGGAGAGATTTGTCAGGAGGGATGGATCCCCCCTGAGCGTTCCCTCTTCCAGATTGACCAGGCCCAGTTCCTGCAGTCTCTGCTCATCAGAGATACTGCAGACCCCTCATCAGACTCAGACCCCTATTCCAAACTCAGTCTTGTTTTGTTCGGTGTTAACAAAATTTCAGCCCACCAGAAAGTAACTGGGGTGCAGGCAGCAGTGAGGATAGGGCACTGAGGAGTGCAGTGAGGAATGAAGCACTTGGAACTGCTGTGAACAGGATGCAAATGGCAATCTGCAAGTTGTGCTCCACTGACTGTTTTCCTGTAATCCCCTCTGGAAAGCTCTGTGCAGTTTTAAGCATCTGGCTCTCAGTAGTTTAAAATTGCCTGGGATTCAGGCACACTGAGAGGAAGAGGTCGACTGTGGTGAAAGGTTTTCCCTGGGTTAGGCTGAAGGTCCTTGTGGCCTGGGAGGTGCTCTGGGCAGTGACAGCTGCTCGGGAAGTTCACGTGCTCCATGCCCCTGGGGCTAAGTGCAGCTTGAGCTACACTTGAGGAGAAAATCAGCAGTGATGTTGGATGTGAAATGCTCCTGTAAATACTGAGTAACACCTAATTGTAAACAGCAGCTTACAGAAAAGCATTTTCAAATGTAATTGTTGGTGTTGTTCATARCAGTTCCAAGTGCTTCATTCCTKCCCTGTCCTCACTGCTGCCTGCACCTGGGTTCCTTTCTTGTGCACTGAAATGGTGTTAACAGTGCTGAATTTGAAATGTTTATTTTTCCTAGAATTCCAGAATGTTTTGGGTTGGGGGGGACCATAAGGATAGTCTCATTCCATCCCCTGCCATGGGCAGGGATACCTCCCCCATCCCAGGGGCACAGGGCCTGTCCAGCCTGGYCTTGGACACTTCCAGGGATGGGCATGTTGGTGTTGTTGGTGGGGTTTATTCCTCTCTGTGGTTTTTTTTTTGTGCTTAACTTCTCAATTTCAGCCATTTCTCTGTTGCAGTTTTATTAAGTGCAGTGCTCTGTTAAAAGATGCTTCTTTGCTTATCTGTACTGGTTTTAAGGAACCTCAGAAGTTTTTCTGCTGTCCACGGATACTTTTGCTGCTGCTAATTAGGTAATTGGAAACTTTAAACTGGGARAGCAAAGACAAAAATCCCCAAGCAGCTCCAGTAGAGGCTCTGAATGAGGCTCTGCGGACAGGGGAGGCAGAGAATGAGACAAAGAACTGAGTCACCTCTCTTCCTTCCTTTGACTCTTGTGGTGGGAGCGAATCATTTCTCTTTTTAGTCATAAATCAGAGCAGTTAGAAAAAGGGTTCTGGATGTTAATAGCTGGATCATTTGAACTTCTTACTTAGCAGGAGCTGTGGATTTCAGTGATTTAAATAAGCAGTAGAAGTCAGATATGTTGTGTGATGGCCTGTTATTGCATTCCCCTGTGAAGTTAGGGATGCACAGCTTCAGGAGTGTTGCTTTGCTGAATAACCCTGAGTGCTGCCTCCAGCCCTGGATCCCAGCACAGGAAGGACAAGGAGCTGCTGGAGAGAGTCCAGGGGAGGCACCAGGAGGGTCAGAGGGATGGAGCAGCTCTGCTGGGAGGAAAGGCTGGGAGAGCTGGRATTGTTCAGCCTGGAGAATAGAAGCTTTGGGGTGACCTCATTGTGGCCTTGCAGGGCCTGAAGGTACTTCAGAAACATGGACAGAGACTGGGGACAAGGAYGTGGAGTGACAGGATAAGGGGAATGGCTTCCCACTGCTAGAGGGCAGGGACAGATGGCATATTGGGATGGCATTYCTGGCTGGGAGGGTKGGGAGGCCCTGGCACAGGGTGYCCAGAGAAGCTGTGGCTGCCCCTGGATCCCTGGCAGTGTCCTGGGCCAGGTTGGACATTGGGGCTTGGAGCAGCCTGGGACAGTGGAAGGTATCCCTGCCCATGGCAGGGGGTGGCACTGGATGATCCTTAAGGTCTCTTTCAACCCAAGCCATCCAGAGGCTCTGAATTCTGGGAATGTTGGCTGGCTCTGCAGCTGGTCGATGTGATTTGAGTGTCTGCTCCTGCCRAGGTTTGCAGGGTGCAACTCCCAAAGTGGAAGTTGGTTCAACCTCCACTGGCACAGATGGGACACACCCCAGGATGTCACTGGGGCGTGAATCCTGCATTAAATCCTTTTGGGATGATGTGCTGTAGGGTTGGCACACAATATTTGTGTCAGGTGGTCCTGTGACACCACAATGATGGGGACTCTGTAGGATGCCGTGGGTGGCTCAAGCTATATTTTACATCACAAATTTGTATTCATATATGACACTACAATGTGATCTGCAGGGTTAATTTTTCCAGCTTATCTTCATGCTTAAAGCACATATATTATTTTTCCTTAGGCTGTATTTTAACCTATTTAAGCATTTACGACATAAGAATTAAAGGATATTTTCATCTCRTGTTCTGAGGGCTGGATTTTCTTCAACTGGGTTTTTTTTTAGATAAAATGTACTTTTTTTTGCATTGGGATTTGAACAGAGCATGTAGGGCAATAGGATCAAGTGTCACATTGGGGATTACATATTTGTCCTGAAGTGACCCTCTTAGGAGCTTGCATGGGTGTAATTGGTGAATGACTGGATTTATAGGGATGTATATCTGCATTAGCACTGGCTTGATGTGACTCGAGCTGATTTGCTTTTGGTCCAAACTATTTTCGGCTTGGGGAATTCACTTTTAAGGAGAGATGCTATAATTTGCCTAAAACTGGCATTTTTAGGCTTGTATTTTCCCCTAAAAGCAATGGTGGTTTTTACCAGGTATTAATAGTTCTACATATGAATGTAGAGCAGCGTATCAGGGCATTTTCTGGTGGCTGAAAATCAAATTTATCCCCAAAGCTGCACATTTATTTGAGACCTCTGGGTGTTAATGGTGTTGAAAAAACCTTTGTCATACCAAATTTCCWAGATTCCTTTGTTGCATCAGTCACTGTCTCGTTCTTGAACCTGTAAAGATTCTTTAACTGAGGCATTCTGTATTATTTTGGTGTGTTGTGTCCCTTTGCTGGTAGCTTCTATGGGATTTCCCTCTCCTAAAAGGAGTTACGATGAATTTGGAGGCGTTGGGGGGAGCATTAAGGAAACTCCTTGCACCTCCAAGCTGAGTTTTCATCAGCGAAGGTTTTGAACTTGCCAAATGAGCAGTAATTGCTGCTCCTGCTGACAGACGCTCCCCGTGGCCACATCCCTGTGTGTTTTGTCTCCGAACAGAGCCTGGCACCTGGTTCTGGCTGCAGCCCGGGGTCCCGGCGGGGCTTTTCCTGCGGCTCCGGTGGGCGGTGAGAGCCCGGCCCGCTGCTCCGTTCGTTCGGCAGCAGCTCCCGGGGTCCCTGCAGGTACTGATGGTGACTCAATGGCTGTGACTCACAGAGGCCTTTCGTTGTAATATCGATCTGGGCTTTTTCCTCAATCACCCCGAGCTTTGCTTGTGCCACAGGTTTCCCTCTGCTTTCCTTCTCCTGCTGCTCCGCTCTCTCTCCAGTTCTGCTGCTTTTTCTCTCTTATTTCTGTTTTCTCAAATCCTATTTAAGACCATCTGAGTGTGAGCTGTGCAGGGTGGGTTTCTTTTTTTGCTACAAAGACGTTGTAAAAAGGCTGTTGAGGGGTGMTTGGTACAAGAATTTAACACACTGCTCCCAGAAATCCTGACTGGCTGGCATCAGCTGATGGTGTCTTGTTCAAACATACCACAGACTTGATGTTTTTTCCCCTTGGGGTTTGACTTCCTGTGATAAAAGGAGATTCCCTTTTAAAGCAGAGCTCCGTGGTTATATAATGAGAGAAGGAAATACTCCAAAAGTGACACTGGGAGAATAGAAAAGTTATTTTGGTAACTGACTGTTAGACAGGAGAATAGAAAATTTGCTCAGGAGGGCACTGGTAACTCGAGTCCTCTTGGGAAAGTGAGAGGAACACATTTAAGAAATTAAGTAAGGGAGTGACCAGGGCAGAGCAGTGGAAGGAAGGTTATTGTAGGGACAGAGCTGTCCAGTGCCTGTCTAGGATTCCTCTTAGAGCATTTAACTCTTTCCAAACGCTTTTCTTCTCCTCCATAAGCTGCTGTGATGTTCGCAAGCACAAAGGGTCTCCAAATCTGACCCTCCAAGAGCTATGCTGGCTTTTGCTGTTGGATTTAAAGGCATGAATAAAAGTTATTTTTGAATTTTTTTGTCTGTGTCCCTAGTGGTGCCAGACCAGGGAATTCCTTTCTTCCACCTGCACTTTCCGTCCCCCTTGCCAGGATGGCAAACTTGCCAGGGTCTGGGCAGGAGTCAGAGTGAAAGCTGGCTTTTTTATTTTTTTTTTTTTTTGCTGTTGGTAGGGCAGAATGGACATTTCTAAAGCTGTTTGCTGTTCCTCAGCACAGGCTGTTGCGAGGCAGGGATTGAAACTCCCCGGGAAGTCAGCTGGATTCTGGCAGGGAGTCACTGAACTTGCTGAGCCCTCGTAGTTCCTGCCCTTGGAGGTCAAACTCAGCCCTGCACAAACYCCACACTCCCTACAGAGTACTCTGAGGTCCCTATGGATTAAAAATGGAATATTGATTGCCCTTGTCTAGGGTATGCCTATAGAAACACGCAAGATGCCCACAATTCATCAAAATTAAGCTGGTTTTCTTTCTACTCTGGGCTATGTTTATTTTTTCTAGTATATAATTTATCGGTAGAGTTATTTTTCAGCAACCAAATATGCTGACTGTGCCTGTTACGTTTCCCCAATGAAATTCCCTGGCAAGCTTCACTTCTTCCAAGATCATTTTGAGGTGCTGATGTAATCGAACGGTTCAATGTGAACTCAACAAGAAATTATGTAGTGCAAAGTTTGCTCTCAAAATCCCTATGGAATTTAAGTACATTTGTTGTTTTTATGTATTTTTAGTGCAGGTATTTGTGGTATTCAGTAACTTTGCTTTTGCTCGTTTTTTAATTAGGAGATGTCAGTTTATGCCTTAGGAGGGGGGAAGCAGGACCAACGGTTACAGATCCTTACCACCTCATCAAAATTTCAGTGGGAGTTATTTTTTCAGCTCTATTTGAATAATTAAACATCATGCTGAACTAATTTTGCAAATGTGTGGGGGGAGCACAAAGAGTACATGAAAATAGTTAATCTAAATTGAAATGAATTAGAGCATCCTGGTTCTACAAGTGCAACACCCTGCTTCATTCTAAATACTTGTATTACTTAAAAGAAACTTCACAACTGGTAAATTGAAGAGTAAAATATAAACATAGATTGGGAACTGATCCTCTGAAAGACAGAAATGAAACGGGGGCTCTGGTGATGAATATCTTGTTTAAGGCAGATCACCTCGAATAATATTGTTCTTCCTACTGAATTGCCTTAAAAGTAAGGAAATTTCCAAAGTGCCTTAGAGGACCTGCATTTTGTGCTTAAATTAGTTTACTTCTCAAATGAAAGATTGTAGAATCTCATTATTTATGAAACAGAAGCTTTGGATTAAGCTCAGATGTTCCTTTATTAGAGAATTCCAACTACAAAGGCAGGCTGGGTATCCACCAGCTGCCCTTGCTTGCTGATAACAGGCTTTTCAAAGTAGTTTTCTTTAAGCAATCCTGTTAATGCTTTAAATTAAAGCCTAAACTTTTTTTTTTGTGGGATTAGGAGTAGGAAAAAAAACCTAGATCAGAGGAATAAATGCAAATAATTCAGCATGAACGGCAGAGCAGGAGGGTGAGGTGAGTCAATTTTTGTGATATGTGTTTTTAAGTCAGCAGGACAACCTTGCACTGCCCCCTTTATAGCATATTAAATCAAATCAGAATGTAAGAACTGTGAGAACAGATCGGGCAAAAGGCTTATTAACGTGGGCCTGTGCAGAGCAGGTTTTGTCCTCTGTTTTGTCCTCTTTTCATCCCCTTGGTTTTTCTCTCAGGTGGTGGTGCAGTGTGGGCTGTGTCCCTTTGGCTCCTTGTGCCTGAGCTGCTGATCRGCAGCGTTTGTGCTGCAGCCTCAGGGGGTCCTGGGGGCTCTGTGGGGTTCATATCACAAATCCACCATGGGTTGGGTGGGAGGGACCTTCAGGGTCATCCAGTTCCACTCCTTCCAGCTCTGGAGCAGGGTCTTCCTGGATCCTTCCCTTCTCCAGGTGAGCACTCCCAGCTSTCCCAGCCTGGCTCCAGAGCAGAGGGGCTCCAGCCCTGGGAGCAGCTCCRTGTTCTCCTCTGGGCTCTCTGCAGCAGCTCCAGGTCCCTGTGCTGTTGGATCTAGGGCTGGAGCAGCTCTGCAGGTGGGGCTCACCTGAGGGAGCAGAGGGGCAGAATTCCCCTGCTGCCCACTCTGGGGATCAGCCCAGGGCATGGAGGGTCTCTGGCCAGAGAATGTTCAGCTTCTGATCCCCCAGTACCCCTTCATCCTTCTCCCCAGGGCTGCTCTCTATCTGTCCATTCCCAACCTGGAACTGTGCTTGGTACTGTCCCAGCCCAGGTGCAGGACCTTGCCCTTGGCCCTGCTGAACCTCCTGARGTTGGCACAGTCCCCCCCCTGCAGCCTGGCCAGGTCCCTGTGGGTGCCCCATCTCTTCCCTCTGGCTGTGACAGCACCCAGGGCTCAGTGTCACCAGYARAGTGCCCAGGGTGCCCCAGTCCCAGGTGTTTAATTTGGCTTTTCCAGAGTCTCTCTATCTCCTCTGCAGTAGAAAATGCCTTTCCTTCCTCAAAGCCAAGTGTTCTGTGCACAGGTTGGCACTGGTGGTGTTGAGGAAATAACCCAGCTCTATGCTCTCAATATTGGCAAATAAAARAGATTACCTTTGGTTGCCACTGTTACCTTTGTCCTCTCAGCACRAGGTTTCACACCTGCAGGTCACACTAAACACTCCTCTCCTGCTTATCTCTTGTGAGAGATTTTCTGTTTATCTCTCAAAGTGATTTCTAGATGAAATGCTTTGTATTGTACTTTTCAGAAGCATAATACCAAAAAAGGGAGTTTGTATTGGGAYGAGAATTTCCATCTAAAAACAGGGATGTAGGCTGTGTTTTGTGGAATTGACTGAAATCTTATGGCTTTTAATCTGGAAGTTGTATGTGGATTGTTCTCTCTCAGCAAGTTCTTACTAAATCAGTTATCGGTCTACTAAATTATTTTTAAATATACTTTTTGAGAAAAAATTGAGTGTTTTAAGATGCTCACTGGGTTGACCAATTCAGGGCAGGCTTTTGCTCTCACATGTCCTTTGTGTAAATTCTGGGTTAATTAAGTGACTCATTCATTCAGTCTGGTCGAGGCTGCAGAGGCCAAGGAAGCTCCAGCAGCATGTGATGAGTGAAGGAAAAAAAAAAATCCCAGCACAGGATGAAGCTCTCTGAGGCATCTGAGCTTCCTGCTGAAAAGGAAATAGGGAATGGGCAGCCTGTGCCTCACTGAAGATCTGCAGGATTGGTCATTTCACAGAACATAATCAGAGCTTCCTTGGTTCCTGAACACTACAGGGTTTCTTCTTTGTATCTTCTGAATTTCTGCCTGGCTGTACGCAATRTCGCTGTGTTGTGGGTTCAGTTCTGTGCTCTATCATGGCAAATCTGAATTCTGCACCATTTAAATGGGCACAGGGCAGGGTTAGGTGGGATATGGGGAAGGAATTCGTGGTTGTGAGGGTGGGGAGGCCCTGGCAGAGGGTGCCCAGAGCAGCTGTGGCTGCCCCTGGATCCCTGGCAATGTCCAAGGCCAGGTTGGACACTGGGGCTTGGAGCACCCTGGGATMGTGGAAGGTGTCCCTGCCATGGCACCTTCCAGCCCAAAACAGTCTGGAGTTATTTTGTTTTATTCCAGTAAATTTCTTGCATGAAATAYAAAAGCAGTTCTGAAACAGAAGTTAAAAGTGAGAATGCCTGGTTAGGAGGGGGATGGACAGATCTGAAAGTAGAACCTGAAGTATTTCTTTTTTCAAACACCAAGGAGGAAAAAAAATCCAAGAAAAAGCCCCTTTCCAGCTTTTCCAGAATCTGACCCCTCATGATTCTAAGAATTTGGCTAAAAAATTTAGAAATGTCTTATAAATATTCTAAATCTAAAGAGGTGGAAATGCAAGAGAAAGAGAGGGGAAGTACTGAACATTTTCTGAATAATAAAGTGGATCTTTCTGTAAAACATCTTTACTAATTAATCCAAAAATGAAGGAAACTGAAGTACAGCAGCTTGTAACAAAAAGCTTTTGATGGAGTTTGCTGCTGGGAATGAGCTCATCCTGGTGCCCAGCTGGGCACTGAGCAATGCTGGARCTGTGTGCTGAACCCAAGGGAGCCGTGTGGGCTCTGGGGTTGTGGTGGAGGGAGCTGGGAGCTTTGGGCCATCCCAAGGGGCCATCCTGAGCTTTTCACCTTCAGCTTCCAGGTGGGGTCAGCAGGAATTTAGTTTGCGGATTGGCTGTACTTACTTTTCTGGCAATTGCATTGATTTTAGGTACATCAAGATAGCTGGAGAGGGACTCTTTACAAAAGTCGTGGAGGGACAGGACAAGGGCAAATGGCCCTAAATTGAAAGAGGGTGAGTTTGGATGAAATGCTGGATGAAATTCTTTGAGAAGCACCACTTTGGTGTTCAGGTGAAGCCAAGTGAGGTTGAAATTAAAAATGATGTAACAGTGATTCCTGCCTTCATAATTTTAATTTATTCCTTGTAAAACGTAGTACAATGAATCAGTGTGCTTTTGTGCTTTCTGCCTGTTTCTGTTTTTAAAATTATGAAATTATTGATTTAAAATAAGCAGTCGATTGGAAAAATTACTTGTAGTAAGAGCAAACCCTAAGTATTCAACTTGTGCAATGCTTGTGGGGGCTGACACTCAGATCTTGCTGAGTGGGAATTCTGAGATGTGCCAAATACAGAGTTTGCTTCATTCTAAGTTGTCTTTAAACACCARAAGTTGTATTATTCATTGTTCTTTCAGTTTCTCACCCTGATAAGCTGCTTTGTTGTCCTTGGAGGCACTGGGAGCCTCACGCTGGTTTCAGTTTRAATTGCAGTATCTGTGTGTAGGGGAGGCCGGAAGGTTTGCAGTCTGCTGGAACTCCAATGCAAATGTTTTATTGCTGCCAACTAAAGAAATGCTGAGGACTGTAAAAATCACGGACTTGCRTGTGAGACAATGTGTTAGACTTGTCTCCCTTGTCATTGGAATTTGTCTTAAAAACTATTGGGAGAAGGGATTAGAGTTGGAGTTGTAACAGCTCCTACACCAGAATGCAGCAGAAGCGACTGAATTCATGGTGCTGGTGTTGGCTCAGAAATGCCCCAGCCCTGGGGGCCTCAGGAGCAGAGTTTGGCACAGTTTGTGGTTCCTCAACAGCTGTCAGACCTGGTGCACAGGCCGGTGTCACTGCATTCCCACAACAATCCACTGCATTCCCACCTCCCCGGGGCATTCCCTTCGTAGTAAATGCAGGATTTGGGAGTGGAGCCTGTCAGTGCGGGGCTGCACATGGACGGGGCAGCAGTGAAAGGGTTTTGCTGGATCTTGGAATCCCARAATGGTTTGGGCTGGAAGGGACCTTAAGGATCATCCCATTCCACCCCCTGCCATGGGCAGGGACACCTCTCACTGTCCCAGGCTGCTCCAAGCCCCAGTGTCCAACCTGGCCTTGGACACTGCCAGGGATCCAGGGGCAGCCACGGCTGTGCCAGGGCCTCCCCATCCTCCCAGACAGGAATTCCTTCCCAATATCTCATCCATCCCTGCCCTGTGGCAATGGGAAGCCATTCCCTGTGTCCTGTCCCTCCATCCCTTGTCCCCAGTCCCTCTCCAGATCTCCTGGAGCCCCTTTAGGCCCTGCAAGGGGCTCTSAGCTCTCCCTGGMTCCTTCCCTTCTCCAGGTGAGCACCCCCAGCTCTCCCAGCCTGGCTCCAGAGCAGAGGGGCTCCAGCCCTGGGAGCASCTCTGTGTTCATCTCTGGGCTCTCTGCAGCAGCTCCAGGTCCCTGTGCTGTTGGTCCCAGGGCTGGAGCAGCTCTGCAGKTGGGGGCTCACACATCTCCCCACCCCATGGCCTCAGCACTCCTGGTTTTCTTTGGCTCTGCGTGAATGGCCAGCAGCAGGAACACATTTGTGTCTCAGCCAGTAACTGAAAGTGGACGGATATATGAACAGCTAGAGTTTGGGGTTTTTTTTTCCTATTTTTTTTTTTCTTAATGAGTCTGAGCTGAACAGTTTTAAGTCCAGATTAAGAGCTGGATGGTATAATTATTTTTTAATTGGTCTTTGCAGTAAGAACCTGTGCATTAAACCACAGAACYTTCTGAATTCCAATTGCTGCAAGAAATAGAAATCAGGTGGATTWAGTCTACTGCTGGAAATCTGTTTTATGTGTGTGTCTGAAGCATTTTCATTCAGTCATAACACAGTATTTATTCAGCTTTTGATCTCTGAAGGTGTTATCTGAGGTTTTTAAGGCAGTCTGTGCGCTGCTTTGTTTGGTTGTGGTGGGAAGTAACACACGTTGTGCCGGTTCCCATCTTGATGAGGAAACTGCTGCTGATCTTGCTGTGTTTTCAGAGCAGGAATCGCTTTCCTTGATAAGCACAGAACAAGGATCGGGAAAACACTTCCAGCAGCTCCCTTGGCTTAGGCTGTCATTGCTCTGATAACACAGACAGGGTGAGAACTGCTCCTCTGCTTTCCCAAAACAAGGGGCTCTGTGGGGATTGGAATCGTCTGGAATCTCTCCCTTGTTTTTTAGTKTCCCTGTAGTTCTTCCCCACCTCACTGTTTACTGTGATTGAACCTTCCAAATGCAGCAAAGTAAAAGTGCACAACTCTCAGGGGACCTTCTCTCTCTATGCCTTCTTGAGAGGAGGCTGTGGTGARCAAGGGACAGGACAAGAGGGAATGGCCTCAGCCTATGCCAGGRGAGGGTCAAGGTGGACATCAGGAGGAATTTCTCCATRTAAAGGGTGGTCAGGCGTTGGCAGGGGCTGCCCAGGGAGGTTTGGAGTGCCCATCCCTGGAGGTACCCAAGGARTGCCTGGGCATGGCACTGAGTGCTCTGGGCTGGTGACAARGTGGTCATCGGACACAGCTGGGACTCGATGACCTCAGAGATCTTTCCCAATCCTAATGATTCTGGGATTCTGGGAATCTCATGCCCTCTACACCTCTGACTGGGTCAGCCATGACCACAGCCAGGGACAGGTTAAAAAAGCTGTCATGAAATGCTGTTCAGCAGCACACTGCAGTGTTCAGGGCACGGTGGGGGGACAGGGGTGGCAGCACCAGCCCTGGTGCCCTGCGCAGTCTCTGCAGGGTGTGTCTGGGTCCTGTGTGTGCCTAACAGCCCATTCCCGGATCGGGTCTCAGACCTTGCAGCAATTTGCTCCTGGGTTTTGGTTGAACGCAGCTGTCTGCACCTTGTTGTAACCTGTCAGCAGTGGATGGTGGATACTCCAACTCCAGCCCAGTTTTTCACGCTGAATTGAACAAATCTGTTTTTTCAGACAGTTGCATAACGGGAAGCAACTGCTCATCTTCTGTTCCAGTTATTTTTTGTTAGCTTTAGAAACTTTTTTTTTCTTTAGAAATCTTGATTACTACAGTTGTAAAATACCCAAGGGAAATATCAGGCAATGTTAGGGCCAACCACTTGCCTTGAATTTGCTAAGGAGTGACACTGCTTAAAAAACCCTAAAAGCTGTAGTTTTGATGTAGAATATATGGATATGTTCCTGCTCAGTCCAGGAATTTCTCTACAAAATGGCTTTGAGGCTTATTCTGACTGGTTGATTTTCCAGCCCACCTTTAACAAAGAAAACTCATCCCTTACAAATGGAACTTTTTTTTTTTTTGCTGCTTGGTTTGTTTTTCAGTCTGTGTATGAAAAGCTTGGGTAAGGTGAGTTTCTTTGTGCCTTGGAAAYGTGATCTGTGAGCTAAAAGGCAGAGAACTAAATGTTAATGACCTTAACCCTATCTGGCTACATTGCTCTGACCTTTATCTTCCATCTCCCCTTTCCCCAGGTACAGGTATCAATTTCTGCTTGTACCTCCCAGAACAAATCCACTCAGAGATGCTCTGATTTTAGCTGGAAATCTGGAATAACGGGAGAAACTTTGTTTTCTTTGGTTCTCCTGCACCCTCATAGTGTCCCAGTCCGTGTTTCTGGGGTTGGTAGAGGTTGGTTGTGCTAGGGATCTCTCAGAGCTGACCTAACAAAGCTGTGCCTAAGCTGAGGTGCAGTTTCTGTCAGGTGCTGGGCACTGTTCCCACACAGGAGAGGTCTGAATTTGCCAGGAGAATTTGGGACATTCCATGTGTGACTTCTGCCCAGCTGGGATACAATGAGGTCCTGTCAAAGTCAGCATCTAATCATGAGTTAGRGGAGTTTAATGTTTTTGTAGTTGGTGTCTCAGGATGCAAATTTTGCTTAATTCTTGCAAATCTGGTCTTTTCCATGTAAAACTTTTAGGTAATTAGTGCTCTGAAAACTTCTGTAATTTGCTTATACTCTGCATGGCTTTGGTTTGAATGGATTCTAACACTCTACATTGCCAGTGCAATGATTKTGGGTGTCATGAATATTGGTGGGAGAGGATGCCCTCTAGTCTAGAAGCCAACAGAAGGGATGGGAGAGGGACTTTAGGTAAGAGCCTGGAATGAGAGGACAAGGGGGCATGGTTCAAACTGAGACAGGCTAGGTTTAGATGGGATATTAGGAAGGAATTCTTGGCTGTGAGGCCCTGGCACAGGGTGCCCAGAGCAGCTGTGGCTGCCCCTGGATCCCTGGCAGTGTCCAAGGCCAGGTTGGACACTGGGCCTGGGAGCACCCTGGGATAGTTGAAGGTGTCCCTGCCATGGGAGGGGACTGGAACGAGGTAGGCTTTAAGTCCTTACCTTTCTGGGATTCTGTGATTCTGTGATTCACATATTTTGACACCAGACAAAGTATACCCTCTGTGTGCTGCTGCCCAGCCACGGCTCCTGGAAAAGCTTTTGAGTTGGGAGGAGGGGGAGAAAACTCCAACGTGAGCACAGCCCCGTACCAGGGTTGTGTTACGGTKCTCATTACCCGGCAGTGCAGCCTCAGGTTTTCCCCTGCTACAGAAGCACAGTGAGGAACTGTAATTCTTCACTGCACAGCCCAGCCTCTAAAATAGCAAGATTTGAAATATTCAGCTGTCAAAGAGTGGATCACTTAAGCCCTAGACACTTTTGACTCTGTCCTCAGCACGGTAATCTGTCCCTGTGGTTGCAGCGGCGCAGGGACCGTCCTGGTGCCACCACCCGCCCTCTGCTCCCCAGGCAGGAGSTGGGGGAGGTTCTTGTGTGTAAGGGAATAAGGGGGATCTATTGCTTGGTGTAACTCTGTAGCTCACTAAGGTTTCAGATGTGCAGGGAGCAGCTGGGGTAGGGGCAGGAGGTTCCAGAAAGTCAGCAGGGGAGCTCAGTGATTTCTAGCCCTGAAGCASCCGCAGTCCTGTGTCTGCAAGGGTGTAAGTGCCTTTGTTACCTTCCGCCTTCTGATCCATATTCATGGTTTTGCTCTTGAGAATTCAGAGGGAAATCAATTGATGATGCAGAGCCTTCAAACCCACTGTATTTGTGCAGTGGGAAAAATATTGTTTATTTTTTAATGTATTCTTTGATGTGGTGGTTGTTTTGCTGTCTGGCACCATTTAAAAAACAAAAATTGCAATCGTTTTGTCTACAAAATTGATATGGAAAAGGGAAAAGCAAAAACACAGAATCCCAAATGGTTTGTGTTGGAAGGGACCTTAAATCTCATCCCATTCCATTCCCTGCCATGGGTAGGGACACTTTCCACTATCCCTGGGTTATCCAAGCTCCATCCAACCATTTTCATGGAAATATTTACATATATATTAACCAAATAACATGTATTTTCAGAGCTTTTAACACCAGTGTCCTGGTCGTGCTGCCAACCTGTATTCTGTTTAACTTTGGTTTTTTTTTTTCCTTTTTTACTCCAAAGTATCCATGTAAAATCTACTGCCATAAATAAGTTTCCMACCCGAAAAGCTGAGGATTAAATAAATCCTAAATCTCCATTGTAGAGGTACTTCTAGGTCAAGGCTGGGGCAGTTGCACGTTGGGGTGAAGCAGCACAGGTCAGTGGTTCCACCATGCTGGAGTCCCTGTAAAATGCTCCATTCATGAGCACCAAGCAAACCACAACTCCAAAGGCACCTGCATGGATCCTTTCCCGTAAAATCCCAGGGGCTCGATAGGTGGTTTTTGAAGTGCTCACTGAGGTGCATTAACTGTCTCTGAATTGTGACCTGCAGCTCCCTGCCCGTCCACACGTACCCATAGGATAATCCTCTCTATCCTCCAGGGCAGGGACACAGGAGGAGGTTGTGACCTGGTGTAGGTGAGGAGATATTAATGGGCAGCTCGGGCACTTCAGTTATGAAACCTGGCAGTCATCAACCTTGAAAATGTAAGGAGCTCTCAGTCTCATGAATTTTCATGCTTTCTTACACTAATAAAATGTCAGAGATGGTTGGGAATTCTCTAGGAGCTGTTTGGCTTTGAAGCCATTGCCATGGCAGCSTGCAAGGTCCCAAGGACATGGGAAATCCCAACTTTTCTCCTGTTTRCCCTCAGCAGGGCCCAAGCTGACACTTCAGACAACATTCCTCAGTCTGGTGTAGCTTGGTAAAACTGCTGGTTGTGCCAGCAATTTCCTTCTTGGTTTTCCTTTTCCAAAGTTGAGGAAAAACAGTGCTGTGTAGTTCCAATGAGATCAGGGAGTTCCCCATGCTGGGTGCATGGGTGTGTTTGATATGGAACCATGGAATGGTTTGGGTGGGTAAGGAATTTAAGGATTATCCAGTGCCACCCCCTACCATGGGCGGGGACACCTTCCACTGTCCCAGGCAGCTCCAAGCCCCAATGTCCAGCCTGGTCTTGGACACTGCCAGGGATCCAGGGGCAGCCACAGCTTCTCTGGGCRCCCTGTGCCAGGGCCTCCCCCCTGTCCCCAGCCAGGCATTCCTAATTCCCAATATCCAATATAAATCTCTCCTCTTTTTCAGTTTAAAACCATCACCCCTTGTTCTATCACTGTCTTCTATCTCTTTTTTCCAAGCCTCCTTTAATGTACTGKCAGGACACGCCTTCACCTTATATTTTTAGATGTACATGAGGTTGCTGACCATTCCATTGATCCTTTGATCTGCATAGCAAGGGTTTGTCATGGGTGAAAGTGGAATAAAGCCAAGGAGCTGTTCTGGAAGCATCTCCAGCCKTGCCAGAGGCAGCTGTGGGGGTGCAGCCGTGTGTTCTGCTCCTGCTGCTCTGGGTGTGGTATGCAGGGAGTGAGTAAGAGAAGGATCCTTCTTGTTTGACGTGTTGAACGACCTGTTACACCTTGGCTGAGAGACTTTGAAGAAGACTTCTTAAAAAACAGCCAAAATGTTAATTTTTAAGAAGGTGCTAAGAGATAAGTTCTTGCAAATGCTCTGTTTGTTCCAGTCATGGGCTGGGGAGGCTTTTGTGAGGTTTGCTCTTTTGCTGTGGCAGATGAATTGGACTGCTGGAGTTCCCAGGAAGCTGGGGTGATGTGAATATGAAAAAAACCTAAGTAGGAGCTGCTCACAGTCTGGTGTCTCTAGCTGCCTCTGTGCTGCTGAGTTATGTGGTATTTGGTGACTTCTGGTAGTGCTGGGATGTTTTATTTCAGGACATTTCCTCTTGCAGTCCTTGGCCTGGCATGAAAGTCCTTTTCCAGACACTGGTGGGTGCTGTTCCAGAGCTGTCATGGACCGGGACCATTCCTAGATCCGTTTGAGTGTAACAACCCTGGTGTAGAGAGCAGGATTTTAGGAATGTTCCTGGTCAGTTTAACTCAACTGTGACATGTCAGCTCCTGGTGAGGAGCCTTCCCTTCCCTTCCCTTCCCTTCCCTTCCCTTCCCTTCCCTTCCCTTCCCTTCCCTTCCCTTCCCTTCCCTTC